>NC_134851.1:8778875-9080839 GCF_965363235.1 Mytilus galloprovincialis
ACACTTTGAACAAACACAGATGCAAACCTTATTGCCACAGACTCTACATTTGCAATTACAAAAAAATTTGCCACATTCTTTACAATTTTTTGACGCATGAGGTGTCCTATCCTCCCTTCCAGGAGCAACCCGAGTACAAACACACAATAGTGGTAAATTGGTGCACAACCTGCATTTAGTTGCTTTACAAAACCTCTTTGAATGACCAACCTCACCACAGCCATAAAATTCAAAATGAGGACAACTATTTTTCATGTGATCCGGCGACTAGCATTCCGAACATACTTTAGTTTGATTGTTGTGTTTGAGTCTACAATATTTTGTTTCAGATCCTATTTTGAACGGTATTGTCCAAGGTAATGCTACTTAACCTGGAGGGAACTTACATCTTATGAACCTAGTACCATCCGCCACTTGTGTACCAGGGACAGTTCTTCTATAAATCGGAGATACGACATTAACTCCTTTTATGGCTAATTTGATACGAATATCTTCATCTGCAACATATGACGGCAATTTCATAACAGACACAACAGTAATATCTGAATGCATCAAGCTTACTGAATATTCCCGGCTTCCGATATATACACAACCTAATAACTTTAAAGCATTCTGTTTACTATCCATAGTGACATCGTACTAAGATGCATCCTGCTGAACCACAGCTAAAACAGTATTAAGACCTGTGATAGTCTCAACTTCTTCTATAATTAATCTCTCTTTAACAACATTTGAATTTACCCGTTCGATCCTTATAGTACAATCCCTTAAGTACGCTTTATCTCCAATAACATAGTTCTGTTTCTGTCGATTCGGAGATCGAAAACGTTTATTTGTCACTCTATCAATTTTTCCGATAGCAAAACACAAAAATCAGAATAACGAAGTAGCCACGTTACTGTCCCCTTCATACTGGATCCCCCCCCTTATCCTGTTTGCCGACAAACAGGAATAAGGGTACTCAAATAAGTCAAAATACAGTCAAACATGTTCTTTTTTCATTAATAAATACTATGTACAACAATTCGAGTGGAAAACATTCATCCAAACTCACCAATTTAGGAATGTTTACAGAGTCCTCTAAACACGACATCTTGACCTTTCGGTGCGTTCGAACCATGCCAGCTGTCCCGCTAGACAGCACGACCACCTGGGCTCTACAAAATAAAGCTTTCAGTGGCCGTGTGTTACCTTTCCTCGTCAGTTTTAATCTAGCAGCGTACTACAGTACATGATTTATAAGGGCATGGAGATCTTATTGTTTCAGATAAGCTCAATTATCTATAGTAACCCAGCGGGCACATGACGTTTTTTCAACGTTGAAAAATTGTTGAATTTTGGTTGAGTTCATCATCAACGTTGATTCAACGTTGATTCAACGTAATTATTTTCAACGTCAAATATTCAATCACAATTCAATGTTGATTCAACGTCTTAATTTCAACAGAAATTTGATGTTGATTCAACGTCTTATTTTCAACGTTGAAATTTCAACAGAATGTTGATGTTGATTCAACGTCTTATTTTTCAACGTTGAAATTTTAACAGAAAGTTGATGTTAATTGAAAGTCACACTTTCAACGTTGAACCAATATATATGTTTATATGAAATATATGAAATCATGCATTAATCAACTATTCAAATCTGTTTTTCTAATGAATTAAGTTTGGAAATTGAAGCAGGCCATGGGATCAAGTGGGAGGATGTTTTTTTTTTGGGGGGGGGGGGTGGGAGAGGGGGTTGTGGTTGGAATCCCCTCTTCTTTTTTTAACGATAAATGTATTTGACAATGACGGATTACGAAATTTTATAAGTGGAACTGACTGCCTAAGAGGGGGCCGCTCCGGTCAAGCTTCAGAGATTCCCATTAGTATTAACCTATTTTTTTCCAAAAAAAGGGCAAACCACCAGAACATTACCCTCCGACCCCTCCAGTTTCCCCTTTTTGATCTGCCAAAGAACCTTAAGGTGGTACTTAACACTACAGGGAGATAATTCTGTAAAGTCAGCTAAACGTTTTAATTACGTTGTGTTGTAAAAGGACTTTTAAGCTTCTCAATGATCAAAATTGATGTTTGTCAAATTGCTATATAACCAGTGTAACTTTTCTGACAAAACGGTTGGTTCAAAATTCTTAAATTTTTATATTTTTGTCAAAGGGTCAAAGTAAATACTTTGTCAAAATTTTATGAAAATTAAACGAGCCAAATTAATTTTAGTGAAAGTGTTGGGTACCACCTTAATTGCATGTTTTCTGATAATCACTTTTTACAAAATAAAATATATTTCTTCCATAAAAAGGGTTATAACAATATCCAAACCATTGTAACAATTTAAAATTAAACAAATTTACGGAGATATATATATGTATACAACATTTGTTTACCGCCCGAGAAAAAACAAAAGAAAAACTATTCTACTACGTTTACAGCGATGGCAGAAGGTAGCACGAGACAAGAGCACAGAAGTGAACAATCTGTACGTTATTTTATTGTTTCAAATTATTAAGTACATAGGCAATTGTTTTTCTATCAACAGATTGTACATGGAATTATAAATCCATGCAGTGCCCACGTTGTCATCGTGTGAACACGTGGTTTAAACATAAACAAGTATTTACTAATTGGTTCTACTTCTACTTCTACCGGATAATGGCCACAATCAACTAATTGAATATTTTGCCGTGACTTCGGTGCACATAGATTACCTATTACAGGTGCAGATAAAACAGTTGAAGGCCTGACATTCACTTCAAGTGGCGTATCCAGTTTTTTTATTAAAAAAAGGGGGAGGGGGGTATGCGCCACATGTTTATAAACCAAATGTTTCCCATGAAAGGGGCCCTGACATCTTGGATGTACCTATGTCTGCTGCACTAGATATGTAATTAATAAAAACAACTGAAAGGCTAAATCCATTTACATTCCTGCCAAATTGGGCAATTATCATGATTATCTGTCACTAGTAAAAATTTTACGGGTCAGGATTTCTACTATTTGCCGGTCTGGGCCTACTTCGATTCGTCCAACTCGGGTTAGTAGAGTCTATCGAGTTTACTCGACTGACAACCGAACCCCCCGAGTTTGACCTTGTGAACCTACCCGAGTTAACTCGACATCAACCCTGGGTCGGGGCAGGTTTAGTCGAGTTTCAAGATGGCGTCAAGTAGTTGCAACAAATAAAAGTGATACAAATAAACTGGTATTTGACAAAATACAGCCGAAGAATAAAGCTGACAAGGGGAATTTAGTATTGCCTGTATTTCGGAATCAGCCAATAGTGTTATGTGTATATCAGCTGTCGGTGGTGGTTAGAAATAAAATAGAAATCATTTTTTTTCAAGCTTGGAACGATTTTTTAAATTTTTTTTGTTTAACTCACTAACAAACTATTTTTCAAAAGCAAACAGGATCAGGACTTTTCTTTGTGAAACACTGTGTTATATTTTTTTTTAATTCTAATGCTCAGCAGAAACAATTCTTTCACCTCCCTTATAATAGTCAACTCGATGGAAGAGTTTTGACTTCGATTCGGAACGGTTGCACACATGCGCATTAGCACTGACCTTTCAACGAGAGTTAACCCGAGTTGGACGAATCGAAGTAGGCTCTGGAGTGTCCCTACGGAGGCAGTTGTGGCCCATGTTTTTCATGTCGATCCGGCTCCACGTCGATCCGGTCCCAATATAAAATTATATTTATAAGGATTAAAAAGGAAGATATATATTGTAATTCATAAATGTTTATGAATTTTATAATAACGTAAAAGCTGTACCGTATAAAAAAGTTGGCCTTTGATTTTTTCATTGGATGAAATCAATTTATAAAAGTAAACAAAAATAGGTCAAAGTACAGCCTTCAACACGGAGCCTTGGCTCACACCGAACAGCAACCTATAAAGGACCCCAAAAATTACTAATTTAAAACCATTCAAATTGGAAAACCAACGGTCTAATCTATATAAAAACGAGAAACGCCTATGAACTATATAAACAGACGACAACCACTGTACATCAGATTACAAGCCAAGAAAATAGTTAACACTACAAATGCAAGAAAAGAACATGTAGAAATTGAAATTAACGAGCAAATTTTAACAACAAAAACATACAAGATGTCTGTTAAAAATTATTTGATGACTTGATGCATTTTCATATTGTAGACTGTAAAATTAAAACAACCTTAAATCTGATTGTTTTTTTTTTTTTTATTTCGATGCATATATTTTTTTCAGAGTCCTCCATAATTCCTTGATGGCAAAAATGAATATCAGTGGTAAAAATGAAAAAAATTCATTTGGTGCCTCAAAGTTGTTTAGAATAATTCTTGGTAAGTTGCATTATTCTAAATTCTATATTAGGAAGTAACTTGCAAAATTCACTGGAAAACAAATTTGAAACCCTGTTCATCCTAACCAACCTAAAGACTACTTTTTTACTTTTCCTCAGTAGCTGTATGACCTTTTTGTGAAATGAATAATTTTTATATACGTCCGTCAAAATTTTGACGGGACATATTATGGTATACAAATGTCAGGCGTCCACATGTCGCACCGTAACTTGAGAACCGCTTATCCAAATTTCATTAAACTTAACATAGTTGTTTCTTATAATGGTAAAACGATCTGTATACTTTTTGGTGAAAATAGGATTTAAATTTTTGAGTTACGGGACTTTATAACTAAAACGGGTGTGTTTTTTCACATGTCGCGCTGTATCTCAAAAATGATTTATGATTATTGCTTAAAACTTTACACACTTCTTAGTTATATTAATCCAAAGATCTGTATACTTTTTCGTGATGATTCAAAATTTTATTTTAGAGTTATTGAGTTTTTTTGCTAAAAAAAAGAGGGGGTTACATGTCGCGACGTATCTCAAAAAAGTTTATCTTTATTGCTTAAAACTTTACACACTTCTTAGTTATATTAATCTTAAGATCTGTATACTTTTTGGTGATGATTTAAAATTTTATTTAAGGGTTATTGAGTTTTTTTGTAAAAAAAGGGGGGTTTTCACATGTCGCACCGCATCTCAAAAAACATAAATGGTTATTGCTTAAAACTTTACACACTTCTTAGTTATATAAATCTAAAGATCAGTATATTTTTTGGTGATGATTCAAAATTTTATTTTAGAGTTATTAAGTTTTTTGTAAAAAAACGTTTTTTTCACATGTCGCGCTGTATCTCAGAAACTATTCATGATTATTGCATAAAACTTCACACACAAGACGAAAGGCGTATCATGCGCTCATGGCACAGCTGTTTTTTTACTTCTGTGATTTAATTGTTACTATGTTTTCTTTTCAAACAGAATGTGTCTAGGAGTCTTTTCCTGGGTCGGTGGAAGCAACCGATACCCTGATGAATGGTGAAATGTCAAGGTTCCTTAAATATGCTCCTGAAAGGCGTGAAGGTGGAGGTAGAAAAGAAAAAAGAAAGAAGCAGGATGAGGACATTTCAGATACTCAAAATACTCAAAATAAATAATTGCTCTTTTCATCTTGTTTTTACTGACTCATATTGATTAGTATGGCAGGTTAGTTCGAACCACAGATTCTACCAAACATATAGCATTTAAGAGTGGTTAGCCTCGAGTCAGAAAATATGTGTCTGGGTAAGGTGACATGTGTGAACTGTTAGTGAACTAGTACATTAAAAATTCTGCTCAGCATGTCTGCTCTTATGTTTGTCCTGCATATGCATTTGACTTGTCACTGGATGTTAAACAACCAACTATCCATTCATTCTAATCAAATATTTTAATAAATGTCTTTCAATCATCTTTTTCTCTAAAAAGTGTCCAACAAAAATGTGTTTTATTTACATATGAAGAGCTGACCAACTTACACCAGATGTGTTACAGTGTACTGGTTGTTAGTCTACCAATTTGCTTTGAGCTTTTTAGATAATAATATTTAACTGTTGAGAGTGGAGAAATATCATATTACTTGAGTTAAAGTATCCTAATCTGATTCTCAAATGATTTTTATGCCCCACTTACGATAGAAGAGGGGCATTATATTTTCTGGTCTGTGCTTCTGTCCGTTCATTGTTTTGTCCGTCTGTTCTGCTTCAGGTAATAGTTTTTAGTCAAGGTAGTTTTTGATGAAATTGAAGTCCAATCAACTTGAAACTTAGTACACATGTTCCCTATGATATGATCTTTCTAATTTTAATGCAAAATTAGAGTTTATAACCCAATTTCATGGTCCACTGAACATAGAAAAAAATTATAGTGCGAATGGGGTATCTACGTACTATGGAAATATTTTTGTTATCATTCATTTGAGGTCATCAGGCATGGTCACATTTTTTCATCTTGTCACATTAGGAAAATTCAGAAGAAACCAAGAAATTTTGAGGTAATGATTATTATTCATCCAATTATTTGCAGACAATAGATATTTCACTAAATATATTTTTCACACTGATCAAGAAATGTGAAAATAGCACAAACATTATAAAGAAACTAATTATCAACATTCTCAACGTTTTATCAACTATGAGTTTTCAACGTTGAATCAACGTTGATATATAAACGTTGATGCAGCGTTGTATTTTCAACGTTGAAATGATCTTTCATTTTCAACCTATCATTCAACGTTGATTTAACGTTTCATCATGACGTTGTTTCAACGTTGAAGCAACGTTGATGTGCCCGCTTGGAAAGGATCATACAAATTAATGTAAGATACAGTCACAGAAAATAATTATATTTATAAGATCGTCTGAGTCAGTGACAACTCTACAACAGATTTATCAATCGGATCGCCATCAATGAAGGTGATACATGGCTGTGTAAATTATGTATATACAACTCGTCTAAACATCAACCCAACAATGTTGGATCTGTAAATTTGCTTTCGCAAATTTTTTGTTCTTCCCTCGCCGGGATTCGAACCCATGCTACTGTGATATCGTGACACCAAATCGCCTGCACTGCAGCCGTCCCGCTAAACCAGACGACCACCTGGGCTCTACAAAATAAGGCTTTCAGTGGCCGTGTGTTACCTTTCCTCGTCAGTTTTAATCTAGCGGCGTACTACAGTACATGATATATAAGGCATGGAGATGTTATTGTTACAGATCAGCTCAATTATCTATAGTAAAGGATCCTACAAATTAATGTAAGATACAGTCACAGAAAATAATTATATTTATTATATATATATATATATATAGTGTCTAAAAATAGCAACAATCAACATTCAATCTATCTAGGTGTGGATTAGTTTGTAAATAAACTGATGCAGTTACTAAATTAAATTATATAAGTGTCTAAGAATGTAACTTTAACACACTAATGAGTGTTCTAAAATTAGTTATCATATTTTATATATATATTATTCACGCAATATTTCGCTAAACAAATTAGCTTCATCTGGCGTGTGCATCTATCTAGGTGAAATTGGATGCATGACAAAAAATATTTTTGTAGCTTGACGGCTACAAAAGATTTGTTTAAAAGTTTAACATATTGATTGATGGGGTATATAAAACATATTTTTACCGTTTATTGTACATAACAATTTTTGAATCTAAACAAATAGTTTATTCCTTTGTTTTAGGGTAGAACTGTTTTGCCCAGGTGGTCGTGGTCTAGCGGGACGGCTGCAGTGCAGGCGATTTGGTGTCACGATATCACAGTAGCATGCAGTCTTATATCAAATTACACCTATACATGCTATATATTCGGAAATCTGAAAAAAAAGAAGAAATTATCTCAGATTTTGAAATATTTTCGAATGTCTAGTCTACTTGTTAATATTTTTCTTCAACACAGGGTACACTATTTTGCTCCACATCCCTCACTTGTATTGTTACCTATGAATTCAATACCTCAAATAAGTTAATTTACCAACATTAAAGCAGATCATATGTCCCTTTTCTTAAGAATTTTGACTTAAACAATTCAAATGTTGAAATTGAGGTAGAATCAGTGACTGTCTCTTCTAAAACAAATGAATATCTTGAACAGGATTACGATAAGCTATTTTCGACGTACATTGTTTCTTTTAAATTAATGCTTTTCTGATCTATTCTATCTGGTTAGATATTGTACAAATTATATTTACATTTCATACTGGCAAGACTGGCTTATATTTATTAATATGTCTAGTTTATATGCTCCTGTTGATTCCTAATTAAATTAATCTCCATATTTGGAATTTAAATTAATTTTTTTTTATCAATTATCGAGATTTGAACATCAATCACAAATTGTCACCTTATTATCATTACCAAGTAAAACAATGATAGCAGTTATCATTTTTATTTGATTATTATATCGGCTTTAGGGTCGACAAGGTACGACGAATGCGACAATATGTTGTCATGCGTTAGTGTAAATATAAGCTGCAATCGTTAGCATTCAATTGTATGTTAACACCGTTTAGTATTTCTTTGTACAGGATGGTAGTACTGCACTTCATAACGCTGCATGGAACGGGCAAACTGAAATCGTTAGATTGCTAATCGACCGTGGTATTAATATAAATGTACAGAATGAGGTAAGTGGATGATTATTCACATTGCTTTCACCAATCATATGTCATTGTTTGATATGACATGACCAATACTAATTTGATTGGACTCCGTGAGCATTACGGAAATTATGGTCTCTTCAGTAATGCTGGACGTCAAATTTACAAACACTATCTAATACAAGCTTTGACAATTTTGTAAAACCGCATTAGTTCGAATAGGAATTGATTGCATTATTAGCAGCAAAAGAAAATTAAACATACTTAACTTCATATATCAAATGAAGATATTTAACTTCCTTCGCAGATATTTGACGAATAAACTGAAGGTTAAAAAACCTTGTGTACTTGCAAAATGTAAAATCATAAATATACCTAATTCCGAGAAATTAACAACATAGGGATTTCTCCGAGATATCTATGATAGCATATTTTATGAAATAACTAAAAAAATATCAGTTAATCTGTGATCTTGTTTTCTTTCCATACAAATATTTTAGCAATTTTACCCAAACTAGAAGGTTAGTTATTTTAAGTTATTGTATGCAACTTATGTAACTCATAAGTTTTTCATATGTAGGTATGTTCGGGAGATATAGGACGGCTTGTTTGTGTTGTTCATGTTGACAATTGAAAGATATTCGTCGTCATTTGTGACACAATTTACACATTTTTAAAGGAAATAATTCAACTTTTCGTTTGTTTATGCAAACCTAGAAATTATATCATGTGTATATTCCGGCATTATTCGTCACATAAAATATCAACTCATATCCAAATTTTGGTTTTCATGCGGTCTTATATCAAATTACATGTATAAATTCGGAAATCTGAAAAACAGAAGAAATTATCTCAGATTTTGAAATATTTATCGAATGTCTAGTATACTTATTAATATTTTTCTTCAACACAGGGTACACTATTTTGCTCCACATCCCTCACTTGTCTTGTAACCTATGAATTCAATACCTCATATAAGTTATTTTACCAACATTCAAGCAGATCATATGTCCCTTTTCTTAAGATTTTTGACTTAAACAATTCAAATGTTGAAATTGAGGTAGAATCAGTGACTGTCTCTTCTAAAATAAATGAATATCTTGAACAGAATTACGATAAGCTATTTTCGACGTACATTGTTTCTTTTAAATTAATGCTTTTCTGATCTATTTTACCTGGTTTGATGTTGTACAAATTTTATTTACATTTCATACTGGCAAGACTGGCTTATATTTATTAATATGTCTAGTTTATATGCTCCTGTTGATTCCTAATTAAATTAATCTCCATATTTGGAATTTAAAATTCACTTTTTTATCGCAATTTCGGTGTATAAGAATACCCTTTACTTTGTTATGTTGGTAAGTTGTGCTGATTGTTTCCTATCTTTATTTCATATTGTTGGTTTTAAGATACTCTTTGAAATATTTATCGAATGTCTAGTATACTTATTAATATTTTTCTTCAACACAGGGTACACTATTTTGCTCCACATCCCTCACTTGTCTTGTAACCTATGAATTCAATACCTCATATAAGTTATTTTACCAACATTCAAGCAGATCATATGTCCCTTTTCTTAAGATTTTTGACTTAAACAATTCAAATGTTGAAATTGAGGTAGAATCAGTGACTGTCTCTTCTAAAATAAATGAATATCTTGAACAGAATTACGATAAGCTATTTTCGACGTACATTGTTTCTTTTAAATTAATGCTTTTCTGATCTATTTTATCTGGTTTGATGTTGTACAAATTATATTTACATTTCATACTGGCAAGAATGGCTTATATTTATTAATATGTCTAGTTTATATGCTCCTGTTGATTCCTAATTAAATTAATCTCCATATTTGGAATTTAAAATTCACTTTTTTATCGCAATTTCGGTGTATAAGAATACCCTTTACTTTGTTATGTTGGTAAGTTGTGCTGATTGTTTCCTATCTTTATTTCATATTGTTGGTTTTAAGATACTCTGTTTCTGATTCTTGCCTTTATTTCGCTTAATCGATTAACGACATTTGAACATCTATTACAAATTGTCACCTTACTATTATCATCAAGTGAAAATTTGATAACAATTATTAACATTTTTTTTTTTATTAGTATATCTGCTACAGTGTAGACAAGCTACGACAAATGCGACATTATGTAGTTATGATTTAGTGTATATATCAGCTGCAATCTTTAGCATATTATGTTATGTTAACACCGCTTAGTATTTATTTGTACAGGATGGTAGAACTGCTCTTCACTTTGCTGTACCAAACAGGCAAACTGAAACTGTTACATTGCTAATCGACCGTGGTATTGACATAAATTTACCGAATAATGTAAGTGGATAATTAGTCACAATTTTTGACTTCAATAATTCCAATGTTGAATATGAGGTAGAATCAGTGACTGTTTCTAAAAAAAATAATATCTTGAACACGATTTCTATAAGCAATCATTCTTCTTGGTGTACATTGTTTCTTGTAAATGAATGCTTTTCTGGTGTATTTCATCTGGTTTGTTATTGTTAAATAATTGTATATACACTTCATACTGGCAAGACTAACTTATATTTACTAATATGTCTAGATTATATGCTCCTTTTGATTCCTCATTAAAATAATCTCCATATTTGGAATTTAAAAATCACTTTTTATTACCATTTCGGTGTATAAAATTACCCTTTCCCTTTTTTCTTTTGTAACTGGTGATTTTTTTATTATATTATTTTTCTATTGTTGATTTACGGTTTGGTTTTCAGATTCTCTGTTTCTTGCCTTAATATTTCTTAATCAATTATCGAAATTTAAACATTAATCGCAAATTGTCACCTTACTATTATCATCAAGTGAAAATTCGATAACAATTATTATCATTTTTAAAAGATTATTATTCCTGCTACAGAGCCGACGAAAAATGCGACACTATGTAGTCATCCGTTAGTGTATATATCAGCTGCAATCGTTAGCATTCAATTGTATGTTAACACTGCTTTGTATTTCTGTGTACAGGATGGTTGTACTGCACTTCATTTTGCTGTATCGAACGGGCAAACTGAAATCGCTACATTGCTAATCGACCGTGGTATTGACATAAATTTACCAAAAAATGTAAGTGGATAATTATTCATATTGATTACACCAATCATAAGTTAATGTTTTATATGACATTATCAATAATTATTTTACTGCATTTAATATGCATCTGTGAAATAAGTGTCTCTTCAAAAATGCTGGATGTCAAAATGTACAATCACAATTTGATACAAACTTAGGTAGTTTGTAAAACCGTATACGTTCAAATAGGAATAAATTGCGTCTCTTCTCAAGAAAAGAAAATTGAACATACTTAACTTCTCAGTTCAAATGAAGAAATTAAATTTTGTCGCAGATATTTGACGCATAAACTTAAGGTTTTTAAAAGACATGTGTCCTAGCAAAAAAGTGAAATCATAAAAAAACCGCGCTCCAAGGAATTTGCAACATAGGGATTCCTCCTAGATATCTATGATAGCATATGTTATGAAATAACTAAACAAATATCAGTCAATCTGTGATTTTCTTTTTCTTTGCATACATATTTTAGCAATTTAACCCAAACTAAAAGGCTAGTTATTTTAAGTTATTGTATGCAACTCCTGTACAGTTATAGGACAAACGCCAGATTTTGAGTTTCTTCAGCAAAATAGCCAAAACATTATCCAATTAACAGCTTATTGATAAATCATTTATTCAAACACTTATTTATTTGTCCTCACAGCAGGAAATCTTCTGATTACCACAATATTTAGATGACTGACCAGAAATGACCACATGTGTACTATGTACTGTCAAAGTACTGTTCCACATAAATAGATTGTGAGAACTAAACTAATCCTTCTCTAGTCCTGTCACAAACGACCAGAGAAGGATTTAGAAATAGAGATAAATTTTAGGTTCATTCTTTGGTTATTTTCCTCTTCAATATGTCAACATTTTTGTGAAACCTTCACATTATTTATTTTACTAACAAACGTATCTTCCACACAAATACAGCATACAGAGATTTTTTTCTTTCTTTTTCAATATTTTACCGAGTCCCCTGTTGTGAAAGATTTTGAATAACTTTGCCAAACCTTCGATCATGAAATTTTACAAAACTTTGATCATAGATCATAGATATAATAGCCAATTGGCTATTGTGCTCTCCAACTTTGTATTTCTTAGGCTTTATAAATAATTTGATATGAGCGTCACTGATGAATCTAATGTAGAAGAAACGCGCGTCTGACGTACTAAATTATAATCCTGGTACCTTTGATAACTATATATCTATGCGTTTATCAATGCTTCTACACAATCAAGAGATTGAACCCTGAGTTTTTTTTTTATAATTTTGAATTATTTTCTAAATACCATTGATATTTATAAAAAAAATGTTTTCAAATAACTTTAATTCAAGACTAAAACAGGATCATATTCACATAGTTATGATTTGACACAGAATAGTGCTTGCGTATGTCAAAATTTAAAAGTTGTTGGTCGCTTCTAATTCATAAAGTACAATCAATGTTTTACTGTCTGTTACATCCCATATCTCGTTGTGGTATAAATCTGCCGTCAATTATTCCGAAAAATACTTACATTTGCACACAATTGAAGATTACAGACAATTCGATGTCATGGTTTGGTTCATTAATGTCATGGTTTAGTTAATGTTATGAAATTCCTGTCGTGAATGATGGAAGTGTTACGATCAAAATAAACAGGCATTATGTACAACTATCAAAATACTGTTTAACAATAGTTTCGCTGATACATTTTATCGTGTTAAACCCATTCAATCCTATTTTGAGTCTATATGGTGTCGCTATTTTCTTATGTTGTTGTTTTGTTCCAAGACGATCTGTGTTTTACATATTAGCAATGATCTTCTACTCGCAGAATACACCGCTCGAGAAAATAAGTCGTCTACAGTAAAGCTAAGATATTGTCATTTTTTTAATTATCATAATCATAGAACAAGCGTAATATGTTAATGAATTCAAATCATGGAAAATTTCTGTAAAAGTTTGTGTATTCGGAATTCGAATATGAACTTAGAAACAATATATAGTAATATACAATTAGTAAATAAAGTATAATGTCCAGGGAGAAAACTGTCCACCCTACATCTAATGACGTAAATGTTAGATCACCGTACGTCCATCAACAATTAATAAAGTGCATACCTCTAAGCAAGCAATTAAAGGCTCCGACCAAATTTAGAATAAAACAGTTCAAATAAGAAAACTGACAGCCTGTTACAAAAAAATATTATCGACAGGAAAATCGACAGCTAGTGCATCACAGACTGTAGACTTTAAACAATTTCCTACTGAATATGACGTGGTTTAAATGTTTGCCGTCTCCCAACCAGGCCCTTGTCTTAATCTTGGCATACAGGTTACAACACAACAAACTATAAAAAAAGTAGTTGAAAAGGGCTTGACTGCTCAGATCGATAGAGAGCAAAGTAATCAAGTAACAAATATACAAAAGAAAGAACTGATCTGTGAGTATATTCGAAGCCAAAAATATCTAATAAAAAAAAAACATAAATCTAAGACAAAAAGTTTCTTTTCTTCATTTCATACTTCTACCAATATTCATCTCATTGTCTATGATTTCTCGCCTTGTCGGGTCAGAAATGAGTCTGAACACATTTCAAAAGTACTTGTACTAAGCACAGCAGTACGTATATTATTGAATTTTTCAATTATGTTTTTCAAACACATTTAATAATGTACATTTTTTCAAACTAAATACTAAATCGACAAGTCTTTTTCTGATACTTTCGGAACTCAATGGCATACTATAAAACAAGGTTTAAGTGGCACTGCATTATAATACACTTAAAGAATATGAACAAAACATAATCACTTTTATTCGTTCGTCAAAATAGATATTATGGACCTATTTCTAATTCGAACTTGTGATATTTCATACATGTAAGCTCCACACGTTGAAATTAAATTTCATATTAATTTCAATTACAGTTTACTAAATAAATAATTTTAAACTGTTGTCCAAGTTAATAGTTTGCTCCGTGAATGTTTGAAGACTGTAGGGTGTCCTCTTGTCATCGTTTATTTAATCTTATAGTTGAGTTATTGTATAATGGACTATATCATTTCTAAGTAGGCGGACTAGGGGATAATTATCGTGAGAAAACGTAACAGTTAGATAGTAAAAAAATTATCTTTTGGTACTAATTTTCAAAACAGTCCAAAACATTGCTGATATCAACCTATGACTTAACTTTCATAAAACCCGGATATGAATTGTACATACGAGAGCGCTTAAAATGCAGTTCTCCATATAGTTATATTTCTAAAGGGCACAATCTTTAATTGATCGGAAATAATTTTTGAATTCGTTCAAGACATTGCAAATATAAACATATGATGTAAGTTTCATAAAATTCTGGCAAGCATTGTACATTTGAGAGTGCTAACTTGCAATCTTTAATATAGCTAAATGCTTCCAAGGGGCATAACTATTTTAGAAATAAACGATCGGCACTAATTTTCCAACTACTACTTAAAACTATGATATCAGTTTCATAAAAAATCTGGCAAGAATTGTAAACGTGAGACCGGACGGATAAACGCACATTACGCGGGGTACAAAAATATATAGATGTTCGATTTGCCGTTTACGCCCTCAAAACTTGGCCAAAAGGTTTGTTTTCCTCTTCTGTTAATGAGTTCATTCTGTTACTTTCATGTTTCACAATCGCCTCCAAACAAACTATAAGTATTAAGGTGCCACAAATGCCTATTTATTTGGATCTAAACCATGACAAATAAAACCAAAACCATGACGAATTTCTAGACTCTTAACTGAACCATGTCAATCGCTTAACCAAACCATACCAATTTGGATATTTTGGTTAGCTTGCGTTAATTTCTTAAAAACAACAATTTCTATTTATATAGTTTGACTGACAATATATATTCAAACATTTAATTTGCTTTTTATTTGCTCATTTGAAGAGAACTGAGGAAATCATATTGGGAAGTGACATAACTTATCCATGACTAACTTAACCATGTTAACCAAACTATGACAAAATCACTGTACTAAACGCTCCTCGATATGACGACCTTACTACCCGTGACTATGTAGTCATGCGTTAGTGTATATATCAGCTTCAAGCGTTAGCATTTTTAAAATTGTATGTTAACACCGCTTAGTATTTCTTTTTACAGGACCGTAGTACTGCACTTCATGAAGCTACAATGAACGAGCAAACTGAAATCGTTAGAAAACTAATCGACCATGGTATTAATATAAATGTACAGAATGAGGTGAGTGGATGATTATTCACATTGATTTCACCAATCATATGTCAATGTTTGATATGACATGACCCGTACTAATTTGATTGCACTTAATGTGCATTTGTGAAATTATGGTTTCTTCGGTAGTGCTGGACGTGATAATTTACCAGCACAATATAATACAAACTTTGTAAAACCGCATTCATTCGGATAGGAATTAATTGCGATATTATCATAAAATGAAAATTAAACATACTTAATTTCATAGTTTAAATGAAAATATTTAACTTCCTTCCTATAAATTTGACGAATAAACTGAAAGTTTAAAAACCTTGTGTACTTGCAAAAAAAGTAAAATCATAAATATACATAATTCCGAGTAATTATCAACACAGGGATTGCTCCTAAATATCTATGGTAGCATATTTAATGATATAACTAAAAAAATATCAGTCAATGTGTGGATTATTTTTATTTTTGCACAAATATTTTCAGCAGTTTACCCCCCCCCCCCAAAAAAAAAACAAATAAAAAAAATAGCTAGTTGTTTAAGTACTTGTATGCAACTCCTCTAGGAGATAAGTTTTTCTTAGTTAGGTAGTTTTCGGAGGAAATAGGGCGGATTGTTTTTGTTGTTCATGTAGACGAGTGAAAGATATTCGTCGTCATTTGTGACACAAATTACTTATAACGAACCAACAAGTCGTAATGGCGTCTGTTATATTTTCAAAGGAAAGAATCCAATTTTACATTTGTTTATGCCAACCTCGAAATTATACCAGGAGTATATACTGACAGTAATCGTGACATAAAGTAACAACTCAGACCCAAACTATGCTCTTCATCAAATATCAAAATACACCTATCTAGTCGGAAATTTAAAAAAAATAAGGATGCAGTTATGTCAGATTTAGGATAATTATCGGGTGTCCAGACTATTTGTTCATGTTTTTCTCCAATACATGGAAGACTAGTTTGCCCCATATCCCTCTCTTGTCTTGAATTCAATACATCATACTATGTAATTTACCTAACTTCACGCATATCATTGATTCCTTTTTATACGATTTTTTACTCATATAATCACAATTCTGAATATGAGGTAGAATCAGTGTCTTCCTCTAAAAAAATGTATACATTGAACTGGATTTCCATAAGATATCACTATTTTTGGCGTACATTGTTACGTTTAGATAAATTATTTTCTGATATATTTATCAATTTTGAAACTCTCACAACATTTAAAAAAGGTAACATTGCAAAAGAGCACGTAACCGTCAAAGTTGCATTGTAATTGAAGTTATCCGACTATATGTTTTGAGAACGTTAAATGGTCCAGATTGTAGAACGGATGTAGTTTTATTAATGAGTTCACTGTTGAATAACAATTTGAATGAGAAATACTTGTTTGTTTCCCATCTTCATTATTTATTGTGTTTATATATCTTTGTTTTATTATACACATGTTCTGTCTGATGCCTAAATTGTCTTCATCGATTAACGGTACATCTAAAAACAGAATTGTTATCAGTCTCTTTTTGAAATAGTAGAACTGAACGTCTCGATGCTGCAGTGGACAGACAAACTGACTCCTACATCTATGTCATTTAAGAATAACAAATCTGCTAATGTCCATTCTAAAATGAAGCAATTTCAGAATTACTTGATATCGGATGTGTTATTGAAACTCCATTTCAACCATTTGTTGTAAATCCGCTTAGTGTTGCGGTTCAAAGTTCGGGCAAAAAACGTCTGATTTTGGATCGTAGTGTACTGAATGCATTTTATTAAAAAAGAATGATTAAAATTTGAAGACTGGAAAGTGGCTTTAAACTATTTCACAAAATATTGCTATCAATTTAAGTTTGATCTTAAGCCTGGTTATTTTCATAATGACGTATGTACTAACCAGCAAACATATTTTGGATTTTGCTGGAACAATAAATTTTTACTGTTTTACATTGTTAGCCTTTGGTCTATCATCTGATCCATATCTATTCGCTAAATGTTTACGTCCAATCGTAAAATATTGGCGAGAAAATGGCGTAGATATTGTACTTTACTTAGATGATGTACTTGGAATGGGTAAAAATAATCAAGAAGCTTCCAAATGTTCATCCTTTTGTAAAAACGTCTTTGTTAGAAGCAGGGTTTTTAATTAACATGGACAAATCTATTTTTGAACCAGTCCAAAGTTTAGAGTGGTTAGGTTTAGTTGGAAATTCGTTTAATTTTTCAATTAGTATATCAGATAAACGGATTGAAAATACCCTAACATCGTTGATTGATGTTTTAAACAACTTTCCTTGTGTCACAGCACGTAAATTGGCTCAGGTAACGGGAAAGGTAATTTCTAGGTGTCCAGTCATGGGTAAAATAACTAGTTTAATGACCCGTTATTTACACTTGGCTATTGAAAAAAGATTTCAGTGGGATTTAAAGTTAATATTAGAATGTCCTGATTGTGTATTCAATGAGCTCACATTTTGCCTGAATAACATTCAAAGATTGAACAGCAAACCTTCAGCAGGTTATTTTTTTCCTCACATGGTTGTATATTCTGATGCTAGTAATGTAGCTGTTGATGCTTACTCCATAGATATCGACTCTAATATTTTTCATCAGATGTGAACTTTACAAGAGTACTTACAGAGTTCTACATGGAGAGAACTTCAAGCTATTCTGTTGGCGTTGATATCGTTTAAAAATCGTTTAAGAAATAAATGTGTTATAATACTAGAGAATAAAAGTGAATTGTTTTATTAACTGAAAAGATTAAACTATTATATATATTTTTTTTAAATTGAAAGAAGATTTATGAGTCACCGCTGACATAAAAGAATTGCTCGTATTTTAAGTTTACAATCTGCCTACTATCAGACCTTTTCAACAACTCTCGACACCGACTAATGACACATACAGTTTACAGGTAAAATGGAGGGGTCGTCTCAAATACAGAAACCGTCTGCTAATCACTATACGTATATAAATTCGATTTGCCGGTTATATATATAGCTACAGAAGATCTGGGAACAGTATATGTTCCTGAGAAGATATATCAAACAAAAAATAAATAGATACTATTAAATTTTAGTAGAGCAATATATTTCTGTTAATCATGCTGTATCAATTAGATATCGAACTTTTTTCAAATGTTTACTCTTGACAACTACACTTTGTGCTAGACAGAATTAAAATATAAGAATACAAAGAGCAAATAATGTTATCGATCAGTACTATTTAACCTTACTTTTCTAAGGAAGGAGATACTGCACTTCATATCGCCTCCAGACAAAGCCGTCGTCAGATAGTCTTTTGTTTGATAGAAAAAGATTGTGATCCCCATATACTAAATAAAAATGTAAGTGAAATTATATCTTTGTTATGAATAATAGATTGTAGTCTTGGTTTAATTTTCATTTTACAAAATAAACCTTACAATGCTTTGTCAACTTTCATTCACCTATGACCTTTCCGTACGGTTTGACAATTACATTTTTGAGAACAAACATATCACTACAACAACCATTGCTCTGTGTGAAAGAAAATAACATTTCTTATTGTGTGTACGTCAAAAAAGCTTTAATCGCATTCCCGTTAACTAGACATTTGGTCCGAGACCACAATTGTCGTCCCTTGATTTTCGTTGTTCACGAATATAGTCCCTAGTGTTGACAGTTGGTTACTTGCCAATGTTTTTTATACCCCTTCCAAATTTATTTCTCCATGTTCTATGCCTCAAATTGCAAGTAGGGGGGTGAAACTAAACTGTAAAAAAAATTTGGGTCCAGAATTTGAAAGGAAAGTAGTGATTTGGTCCAGCTGAAAAAGGTTGAAAATTAGCACTTCGGAAGCTGTCAGAAGATTTCACAACGCCTTAAACATAGGATAGTTCATATTTTGAGTTACAGCCGATGAAGTTTTCTATAATTTTGATATAATTTGTCCCAAATGTAGTACAACACACTGTAAAAAAATCATTGAGAAAGCGCAGGTTGGATTTCTTTAATTTCCATTTATGTTCTAAAAGAAATGCACTGCTAAATAATTGTGTTCTCAGACAATTTGAATGACATGGATGTATAAATAAGAAACATTAAAAGCTTAATGACAAACAGGCCATGGAGGATCATCTGTGTCTAAAGGAGTTGTAATCATTGGTTCGTCGTGTAGTTAATATCTCAATGAAGGAAGGTTTGATATAGGGGTATTTTTTTTTACAACTGTTCATATCCCATGATACTGCTGTATTAACATTTCTAAAATTTCAGTCAGTAGTGTTCTATTTAAAAGAACATCCACGATATTATTATTCTTTTAATTTGCTTTTTAATCATTGTTTATAAAATATTTGAATTAATTGACTCATTAAAGATGTTCACTCGTAGAAACCGTGAGCAGTAGTTTTAAGCAATTACTCAGGGTAAAAAAACAACAACATTTAATGGATATTGTTTTGGGGGTAATACGGAACACAATATACATCTGGACGTTATACTTTGTTTGTAATGACACACTGTTGAAATTCTACATAACGTAACAGTAAATAGTTACACTGTATCAAAGGTACCAGGCTTATGATTGTAAACTGTAGACGAGCGTTTGTCTACATGAGACTCATTAGTCCTTTGTGTCAGTGACGCTCAGACCTTAATAGTTATAAAGCCAAACAAGTACAAAGTTGATGAGCATTGAGAACCCAAAAATTCAATAAAATTGTGTCAAGTACGGCTAAGGTTTTTTATGCCAGAATAAGAAAAGTCCTTAGTATTTTGAAAAATTCAAACTTGTAAAATAGTGGTTTTGCTTCAACCTAAAATATATCAGAAAAAAGGCAGCGACTAATAATAACATGATTAAAATTACAATGACGCGTTATTGTAAGAACGCGTTTCAGTTTTATCCGATAATTTAGAAACTATGATAGACATTTATAAAGCAGTTCCTAATTTTCTGTTATATTCCATAGAGTTAAAATCAATATATATAATTTGTCAGGGTGAAAAGCCAATAGATGTAGTCAGCGAATATCCGGACATACTAAAGCTATTAAAGGTAAAATATAAATATTTCTCCTTTTCAGTAGTTTTTATTGACTGATACTTTGGTATCTTTCGTCCTTCTTTTATTGAAAACGGATATTTTTAAGAGTAGTGTATTGACGTCATAAGACAGTTTAACAATTGGGTACAAATGTATAATCCATTGCAGGTAGTCGGTTATGGTAGAATATTTTTTTTAATGCCTCTGTTCATATCTTAAACTTGGATATATAGAAATGCTCGCTTCAAAGATGAGACAATTTCACATAGTTAGTTAAAGGGGTTTATTTGATAACCCATACTGTAGGCTTTAAACTTTTTGATACAATGTTGATAGAATTTGAAAATATATAATTGATGTACCTGTAAAACCTTTTCAGCAATAGTGTTATTGGTGGTGTATATGTGATGACTTATGTCTGAAATGTTGGTGAATATTGCTAAAGCTTCATTTTGGTAAAATTTTCAAAATGTATGACAGCATACTCTCGCCCACAAACATTTCCCCTGTTATTCTTTGAACACCATATTCCTGCTTTTCAACCAAATTTGCAGTTAGCAAGAGGATGAGTCATATACAAAATAAAAAAAGGAAGGTACAAACATGTTTCGGGATAGAATGTCAGATTCTATTTTTTTTATAATGTAGCACGCCCGTAATACCTTTTTATCATGCGGCTTTTCAAGGTAAAGAATCCCTTTGTGTTTTCACAAGTTCTTTAAGAAAAATGATCCAAAATGTGGGATATATCAATGACCATAAACAATACTTGATAATTATTAATAGCTATTTCTAGAGAGAAACGCAACTTCTTTGTTGCTTCACAAGATTCATTTAACCTTAATATAAGCAGTATATGTATCTGTATAGCAGGCAACTTGAGCAATTTGTTTGTAACTGGTTAACTCATCCTTGTTTTTTGCAGCTGTGCATCAAGATATAGAAAATCACGTATCTTTTAAAATAAGGTTGTCTGTTTATTTGCTTATTGTTTTAACAGCTGTAATTAATGTGATGCGACTTTTCCTGATTGATATACTCTGTTTATACAACACATATATTTGATAGCTCCGTATGTTTTCATCCAGAAGTTCGCCAAAAACTATATAAGGCTATCAGAGTTCGCCAGAGGGTCACCACAAATATTCGCCAGAAGTTCACCACAAACTTTATAAGGCTATCAAACTTGGCGGCAAGTCTGCCGCAACCTTCATTTGCATGGTAAAAAGTCGCGGTGAAGTTGCCGCAAACTATTTGCAGCCACCTCACCGCAGTGTTTGCGGCAAATCTGCCGCAACAGTTCGCCAGAAGGCTGATTTTTCAGTAAGGGGAGGTATGAAAACTACTGAAACTTTGTTACGTATCAATATTTTAAATAAAAGGAGGACATGCTGGCACCCTTAATTAATGCGAAAAAAAAATGTTTGTTATTGTATTGCAATATTGCTGTCCATTGTATTATACATCGAGTCCTGACATATAAAATATAGCTGATTTCCTATGTGGGTTTATAGATTTACAAATTAAAGTACACATGTGGTCAGTTTTGGTGGACCAGTCAAATAATTGTGTTGTACAAGTCAGCATGAGATATTAAAACTACTGAAATTTTGTTAGGTATCAATATTTTGAATAAGAAAAGGACATGCTTGAACTCTAAATGTATGCGAACAAAAATCTGTTGTTATTGTATTGCAATATTGCTGTCTATTGTATTATTCATTGAGTCCTGAAATAAAAAAATATACCTGATTTACTATGCGGGTTTATAGATTTACAAATTAAAGTACGCATGTGGTCAGTTTTGGTGAACACGGTCAAATAATTTTGTTGTACAAGTCAGCATGAGGTATCAAAACTTCTGAAATTTTGTTACGTATCAATATTTTGAATAAAAGGAGGACATGCTGGCATCCTTAATTTATGCGAACAAAAATGTGTTGTTATTGTATTGCAATATTGCTGTCTATTGTATTATACATTGAACAAATGTTGAATCCTGACCTTAAAAAGATATTGCTGATATACTATGCTGGTATATAGATTTACAAATTAAGTTGCACATATGGTCAGTTTTGGTGGACATGGTCAAATAATTTTGTTGTACATGTCAGCATGAGGTATCAAAACTACTGAAATTTTGTTACGTATTAATATTTTGAATAAAATGAGGACATAATGCTGGCACCCTTAATTAATGCGAACAAAAAATTGTTGTTATTGTATTGCAAAATTGCTGTCCAATGTATTAAACATTGAATCCTGACTAAAAAAATATGGCTGATTAACAAATAAAAGTGCAAATATTGTCAGTTTTGGTCAACGCTTTCAAATAATTGTTTTGCACAAGTCAGCATGAGATATTAAAACTACTGAAATTTTGTTAGGTATCAATATTTTGAATAAGAGCAGGACATGCTTGAACTCTAAATGTATGCGAACAAAAATTTGTTGTTATTGTATTGCAGTCTATTGTATTATTCATTGAGTCCTGAAATAAAAAAATATAGCTGATTTACTATGCGGGTTTATAGATTTACAAATTAAAGTACACATGTGGTCAGTTTTGGTGGACACGGTCAAATAATTTTGTTGTACAAGTCAGCATGAGGTATCAAAACTTCTGAAATTTTGTTACGTATCAATATTTTGAATAAAACGAGGACATGCTGGCACCCTTACTTTATGCGAACAAAAATTTGTTGTTATTGTATTGCAATATTGCTGTCTATTGTATTATACATTGAACAAATGTTGAATCCTGACCTTAAAAAAATATGGCTGATATACTATGCTGGTATATAGATTTACAAATTAAGTTGCACATATGGTCAGTTTTGGTGGACACGCTCAAATAATTTTGTTGTACATGTCAGCATGAGGTATCAAAACTACTGAAATTTTGTTACGTATTAATATTTTGAATAAAATGAGGACATGGTGGCACCCTTTATTAATGCGAACAAAAAATTGTTGTTATTGTATTGCAAAATTGCTGTCCATTGTATTATACATTGAATCCTGACTAAAAAAATATGGCTGATTTACAAATAAAAGTGCACATATTGTCAGTTTTGGTCAACGCTTTCAAATAATTGTTTTGCACAAGTCCCCATGAGGTATCAAAACTACTGAAATTTTGATACGTATCCAAATTTTGAATAAAAGGAGGACATGCTGGCACCCTAAGTGTATGCGAACAAAAAATTGTTGTTATTATATTGCAATATTACTGTCCATTGTATTATATATTGAATCCTGAAATAAAAAATATAGCTGATTTCCTATGCGGGTTTATAGATTTACAAATTAAAGTACACATGTGGTCAGTTTTGGTGGACCAGTCAAATAATTTGGTTGTACCAGTCAGCATGAGATATTAAAACTATTGAAATTTTGTTACGTATCAATATTTTGAATAAAAGGAGGACATGCTTGCACCCTTAATTTATGCGAACAAAAATTTGTTGTTATTGTATTGCAATATTGCTGGCTATTGTATTATACATTGAACAAATGTTGAATTCTGACCTTAAAAAAATATGGCTGATATACTATGCTGGTATATAAATTTACAAATTAAGTTGCACATATGGTCAGTTTTGGTGGACACGATAAAATAATTTTGTTGTACATGTCAGCATGAGGTATGAAAACTACTGAAATTTTGTTACGCATCAATATTTTGAATAAAATGAGGACATGCTGGCACCCTTAATTAATGCGAAAAAAAACATTGTTGTTATTGTATTGCAATATTGCTGTCCATTGTATTATACATTGAATCCTGAAATAAAAAAAATTGGCTGATTTACTATGAGGGTATATAGACTTACAAGTGAAACAGCACATATGGTCAGTTTTGGTCAATGCGGTAAAATAATTTTGTTGTACAAGTCAGCATGAGGTATCAAAACTACTGAAATTTTGTTACGTATATTTTGAATAAAAGGAGGACATGCTGGCACCCTAAATTTATGCGAACAAAAATTTGTCGTCATGTGTTAACATGGCTAAAATGATGCTTTCATTTTGTAAAGCAAATTCTATCCTGAATTTAAAATATTGCTGATTGTGGCTACATAGTTCAAGAACATATAACTAACAAGGACGTATAACTAACATATAAAATACGTCCTTTCATAGATATACATATAAATAAAGTGCAAATATGGTTAAATTTGATAGGTATTGGATTATAATTCAGTGCCCGTTATCATTGTAACCAAGATCGTTTTTTAATCTATAGATTGGCAGATCACAGTTAATTTGTGTTACAAGCAACGTTTTATGCGTACTTTATTTTCAAATATTTGTATTAAATCTTATTTATATAACGGAAGTATTAATTTTACTTTATTTTCGATGTTTATACTACGAAGTAAAGATATAAAGAAATATTTTTTTTAAAAATCGATGTAGAGCGGTCCTGGTTACAAGTTAACTTAGTGCTTAGCAGACCACTTAAAAGTTAACTTGGGAACAGGTCTGGTTTCGATCGGATTTGTCAAAGCAAAAGTTAACTTATGTTAACTTTATGGCAGGACTGGTTTCTAAGTTAACTTATGTTAACTTTACGGCAGGACTGGTTCGAAGTTAACTTATATCAATAGCGGACCTGTTTCGAAGTTAACTTTTTGGCAGACATAAAAACAGTCCTAGGACCAAGTCCGCTTTTCAAGTTAACTAAATTTTGGTCCTAGGACTGGTCAGAGCAGTCCTAAATCCGGTCACAGGTTAACTTTGACCCGTCCAAATGACTGGTTATCACGTTAACTTGCTGTACAGGTTAGGACTGCACCCATCTGTATGGTATATGATTCCCTGCTTTCCAAATCAGCACAAACGGCAAATATCAGTCACTTGTTTAAAAATGAAATATGTCCAATACCGATACACAAAAATTATGTGTGTATACCCTTGTTTGAGTTCCTCAGTTTGAGGTGCTTTAGAAATATTGACCATATGTATGTACAAAAGGTACATGTGGCATATGCAAAAAGTTAAAAGGAGACGTAGTATCATTGCTAACGACAACACTATCCACAAATAAACGTTAACTATAGGACAAATTGTTGAAAACGTGTGTTAATCTTAATAAACTGAAATTGGATATTTCTGTCTGAATGTTCTTTTTTAGGAATATGGAAATACACTTTTACCTGGTGAGTATCATATATCTCTAACTCCATGAATCGTATGGGTTGTTAAGTCAAATCGGTTATTCAGGATAAAGAAAGTATAATACAATGACACATTGAAATCAACACTTAATAAATGTCCTGCATATGAAGAGCGTTTTCGATTGACCTTAAAAAGGAACGCTTAAAAGCCATTTAATTGAAAGCCAAAGATATATAAGAACCGGTACAGTTGAAAAAGACAGAAAAATTGTAGCCGAAAATACCTAATGTAATATGTGCAGGGGGAAGATAGAAAATGTTTTTTTCTTATTCAAAATTTATCAATGGACAATTTAAGAAATTGTGGTTAAATTCATGTCAATACCGAAGTACTGACCAATGCGCTGATAAAATTATCGTAAAATCATTGTCAGCAATAAGGGTATTAAAAGGAATAACATCCCAACCCACATACATTATATCTCTTGATATTTAGTAAACATGACTTGTAAGAATAAATTGAAACATTTTGACAACTCTTACAGTACAGCCTGTGACATTCTCTTAATTATGTCCACCCTCTTGCATGGTCAACATCCAATGGTGGCCATTTATTGGGGTATTCAATTTTGAGATGTTGGCCATTTATTGGGGTCATAAAACATAGGTTGATGTTTTATCTAATAATGTTACCTGTTGTAATCAATCAGGGTTGAAGTTTTCAACTTGTATGTTTCTTTAAAATTTACCTGTACAGGTAACTTAGGTTTCTTTCAAAATTGACATTTCACCTTTTTTTGAAAATGTAGAATAAGACATTGTTTTAGTCTTTGTTAATTAATATTATTTTTGATTTTTCTGGCTTTTGAATTTATTCAAACTCATTTTTTTTATTTGTTCTTATTAATTTTTGTATGATTTTGTTTCTTATTCTTTTAATGTCTCCTTAGTAAGAATCTTGAGAAGCAAAAAGACAATAAAATATCAAAGATAAAGTTATTGACTAGCATTTGAAAGACAATAAACAGACATGACAGACTTTAATTATTTTTTTTTTAAAAACAAAAAAAAAAAATTAATGTACAATGTATTTAATCGTTTATTTGCATTAATTAATGAATTATCATTAATAATAACTAATAATCAAGCAAATGATATTTTTAAAGAAACCATGAAGGAAGTAATTTTTAGCAAGCCTGTTTCTTAACATTATAAAATGATCAGACAATATCAATCCTCTAATAATAAATTTTTATAACATCTATTAATCAGGAAAACTACAAATATCATTATATGATTTTAATAGGAAAAAACTTGTTTTGTCTATCTTTTTTTTTTTTTAAATCTGAAATCAGGAGTTAACGTAATGTTGAAGAGACTTATTTTCCAAAAAAATATTTAAAGAAAAAAACTGTCTTCTTTTGCCTTTTTTAAACAAATGTGAACTTATTAAATATGGCATCTTCAGTTTAGCTAATATCTGTCAGCTAAAAGCCAAAATTTGACAAAATACACTTATATAGATGGTTACACTTTTATGGTCTATTAATTAAATCATTTTTTTCTGTGTACATTTATATTGTTGGAAGTGCTGGACTGGTATGATACATATTCTTGGTATACATTTGCAAATATTTCCCTAAACCCAGGCCTTTTAGATAAAGTTAACAATTTCAGAGACTTGAATGAATTAAGACATTAAAACCCTTGATAAAAAATCAATTTAAAGAAAAATATAAGAACATTTTTGAAAATAGATTTAAGAATAAAAACTTTGGTAAAAACTGTATACTCAAATGTGTCACATAAGAGAGTTAGTGGTCATAACTTAGAAATAGAAAAAAGTGGACAATATAAAATTCCTAGAAAAGATAGAATATGTAAACTTCGCCACTTGCTGGACAATGAAGACCACTCCTTCCTTAATTGTAAAATTAACAAAATAACTTGAGATAAATATATATAATCTATTTGAAAATTGTTTACCTTCTCATAAAATGTCTCTTACCCAAGAACAAAAAGTGAAAGAAATGCTAAACCTTTATTACATGAATATGTTGAAAATATTGGCTCCCTTATAAAATAGTCATTATTAGAACTGAGGGCAGAAACCTAAAAAAAATCCATGTGTTTTAATTTCTTATAGAATTGTTAATTCTTTGCATTGCCATTATAATTGTGTTTTTGTTTGTTTGTTTTTTTTTTTGTCACAAACTAAATACCATATGTTTATATGACAAAACAAATATTATCAAATTTGTTGAATTAATGAATATTTTGAATATATTTCTTCAATAGAGAAATAAGGATCGAATTGCCTAAATTTTATTTAGAATAAGTTCTAAAGACAATCTTTAACATTTGTTAAACAGTATCAGGAGTATTGAATGCAGATAAGTCTATCTACCATGTCTACTATGATTTAAATATAAATCATTTTGATTTAAGAAAATTAATTTGAGAAACAACTTTCAATAGAAAAAGGCAGGCATTTGGAAGATGATATTCATTTATTCTTCACTTATCATAAAGTACATGTAAAAAATAGCTAAAATTGATTAGAAAGGTATAATGTCAAAACAAATAGTCATGAGTCAAATTAAAAAAAAATCAGCTATTTATTCAACTATTTATATTATTTTATTTTATTTTTGAATTTTCTTGTCATAATCACAGTAATTAAATTTCACAAACACACATACATGTATATTTTACCTGAGACACATGACCTGTAAGTTATATAATTTTAACACTTCAATGCAGTCAAGATTTCCCTTTACCCTTGACTAGTTTTTGATTAATACCTTGTGTATTAATCAAGCGACAGGGGGTATAATGATGAACATATAGGGCCACCATGGTGAACATAATTTTTATGGCCACCATGAATAAGATAATGTCACAGGTAGTACTGTATTTGTTTGATTATGTCGATAAAAACAAATGTTATCTTTTTTCTTATTTCTGTTGAGCATTATTTTACTTGTTTGATTTGAACATTTTTTTTCTGTTATTTATAAAAAGCACACCAATCCTACATGTTTTCCAAAGTGTTTAAATGATACCTTCTTTAAATTATTAAATGAAAATGTACTTGAATTACAATTACGTGAAAATATTTTTAGATGCTCATATCTTTTCAATCTTTCACATACTGATCGTCGGGTTGCAAATTTGAACTTACATTTTTAAGGCTGGCAAATGAATGAGCAAAATAAGAACAATACTTCAACCTTAATGTAGTGATTTAAATAATAGGAATGACGATTTCCTAGTTCAGTAAACATAGTTCAGATAATAAAATCATTTCACAAATCATGGATTACTTTGGTAACATACCATTACGAAATATTTATTTTATTTCGTATGTTTTTTCTGAAAGTTTTACAGATTTCGCTGATTTTGTTGTTGACTTTTTGTTAGATATTCGGAATCCTTTAATAATAAGTGAATTGTCTCTAACACCTACTTTTCTTGTCATTATTTCATAAAATACATTTAAAAAGCCTGATTTATTTTATAATTTTATTTAATTATAAAATTTGATATGAGAAATCTTAAGGACAAAATTGCGCGCAGATAATTTGTTTACAGTAAATTTCAAAAAGGAAACGACAGAGTGATTCAAACGTGCAAGTGCATCTTTGTATAAATACATGATCTTCTAAAGGACACTACACTCAGTAAAATGCAAAAAAAATTAGCAGAACTAATCATAATTGATAGTATAGCAACCGGTAAATGCTTGTGATTTGAGATTCCCAAGTACTTCAACATCACATAAATTGTCAGATTTAAATCAACTACAAAATTCAAGCCCAGTGAAGCTATCATAGGTACGGATAGGCCGAGCCCCGTTTTATGGTTACCAAGATATATGATTCAAGCAGTAGTGCTAAAAAAGATATAGATATGATTTACTGTGTGTCAAACTTATTTGCTGCACCACCGTTATATATCATGTCTAAACATCTTTTGAAAGTTTTTGAATGAACATGTACAGAATCATATAACTATTTTATATATAGAACTTACATTTAAATAATTGAAATTTAGGTCTTCCAACTGAAGTTAAAAAATTTGATAAGAAATCAGCCCATGTATTCTCTAGTCTATTGAAAGAAGAAAGTTATCCCCACTTTGAGTCAAGACTTATGCTAGCTGGCGAACAGGGCACAGGGAAGACAACTTTAGCGAGATATCTTGTCGGAAAACGGCCTACAAGATTCAGGATTTCAACCGATGGGATAGAATTATACAATGGTCTTTCATACATGGACCGTGAATCAAAGGATTGGCTTGGTGGGCTGCAAGGTAAAACTATTTTTTTTTTTTACAAACGCAGGACATGCAATATACGGACGTATTCTAACTGTCTATATAGTTGAATCCTGTTAAACAATATTAATGTTATACATCATGGTTCTGTTTTGTCTATTTATGTGAGCCAATTTATCTCATATAATTTATACATAATTGGTTTACTGTCGCAGTGTTGCAATTAAAGTGCATTAAAACTAGGAAGACAATATCAAGAATGCCGTACTATAGATTACACTTATTGCAATATTTGACAAAAAAGGCTATGACTTGAAAATGTTGAACAAATATTGCCTTGTAGCCAAACCATGTGCATGATTATTACATTAATACATTCTTCGATAGTCCTCTTCTTTTTAAAGATAGACACATACACTTTCATTGCTTTCTCTAGCAAAGGCATCAATATATAGTGTATGTATAATTTTGAATATTTTGTTTTGACAGAATAACATGAATTATTCACTAAATACTATTAAAGCATTCATTTTTTTACACGACGCTGGAAACTGCATGACTCTCAAAACATCTGGAATTCAATGTACATTACAAAAACTATGTAGCTTGAGTCCCTACTATACTAATTTATATTACAAATGAGTAGAATGTTTTATTATTCGATGTGCACACAATTATTTTTCAGTATATTCGACAATTATCTTTCCTCATTATGATTTATTCTTTTATTTTGATTTTTTAACAATTATGTTCTGTATGTGTATATTTCATAACTTGTTAGGTATGTCTGTCTTTGTGGTTTCAAATTAAAGATAAGGGATGGCCTGAACAATTTTATGCCCTTCAGTAATTAAGGATTTTTGAATATGGGCATTTGTAAGACATTTTAAACAGCTGATGATGATAATGTCAAAAAATAACTCATGTTAAAATATACAGGAAATATATGTCAATGTAATAACTTAACATTATCTTGATAAATACCCCGACTAAATAAACAGCATGAAATATAACAGGTAAATAAATCTTATTTTTTTTATGATAATTTCAATTTTTTATGTAGATTTTTACAGTTTTGAAAATGTATATCAAAAATGTGATCACAGATAAATGTAGTTTATTTGTGTTTTCCACATATTGTTGATACAAGAGTAAAACAAATTTTGGCTAAAACACTTGCATCCTTAGCGTTTGTCCTCCAGAAATTGGTGGCGTCAGTCATCATGTCAGTACTTGCTAACCTTTATACTACAACGGGCCGATTGGGACGATCGACGTTGCCTTTCCTGCCATAAAGACTGGTTTGGCAGACTAAGTTGATATGTAATTTTCAATGGGCCGATATGACCGAGAGATAAGCTGAATACAATTAAAAAAAAACACATTGATTTAAGCTATAAAAGCCTATAATGACGTTCTGTCAATGCCCTTTTATTCTCGTTCCTTTTTTTTCATTTGGCTATTTTTATGACGTTACAAAGATGTAATACATGTAAACTAACGCAATGGTTTCCATATATTTGGTAATCATATCTTATGTATGTTGTACGTAAATCAATCCATTTTTTTTTTTGGTGTTATTGTAAATATATAACTTTTTATGATTTCAGATCTTTTATCAATAACTTAGGCCGTGTTCGAATTATTAACCCATTATCAAGACTCAAAGCATCAGAAATATTATTAGTATATCGTTTGAAATATGCCTGAAATATTAGCCACTGGTATTTTCTCAATCAAAGATTTCCTCTTCTATGCATGACTCAAATATGTGTTCGGTAAATTAAAGTGTTTGGCTAGTAAAATACACTGAAAAAACAAAAGAAAACATTAATCTGCAATGTACCAACTGTAATTTATTAGCCAGAGCCGTAGTTGTGAAGAAGTATCTGCATGGTAATATTGGGTCGTCATCTCTATCCTGCCTTCTTTTCATTTTATTCGCTCCTGGCCTTTTAAATTAGTTTATCCTGATTTTTTTTTACATAAATTGTCATTAGCTTTTTATTTTAGGAAACGTGACTCATCCAGACTTTTTTTCACTCAAAACCCCGGTCCTTCCTTTTTTTCCAATATCATACTAGCTCCCCTCCCTCCGGAAATTGAAGCTTTCTAAACTTATTTTAAAATCCTATATTTCCCTTTTCATTTTAAAGTGCTGCAATCACCAAAATGGCTTTCATAACTATGATTTATGGTTTATTTGAGATATTATTAAGAAATTGTCCGATTCTCGATAGAGACGAATTAAAACGACGAGAGAAGTGTTGATGATCCGTAGCTATCTTGAATGACTAAAGTGACACGCTGGTCATTGAGTAGAACAGTATGTACTTTAGGCATTACAAAGGGCTGCATGAGTTAGTGTGAAATCTGTTGAGATTCTGTTTTCATTCACATCGAACATGTCTCCATTTAAAAAAATCGAAAAAAAAAGATTTGTCATGATTAATGTTTAATTAGTTAAAGCAAATAATGCATAACCATGATAACTACCCGATATTTGGTTGATTTTCTTTACAAATTGAACGTAACATTAATCACTTATGTTAACTTGTTTCGTAATGATCAGTTTGGTTTAGTACACAAGACAACAGTATTTTAAAAAACAATCTGACTTTCCAAGACAATTGAATTCGGATTCGAACGCACCTGAAAACGAGATTTTGATGAAAATTGGTACGCATTTATATTACTCGTTTGAAGCATTTGAGTATTCAACACCATATATCAATAATATTTTTGTTTACTCCCAAAGTTTATGTCGATCACGTGATAAAATCACATCAAACCGCAATTTTGAGGTAGTTTTTGTTTTATTTTCGATAATATTGCAGTAATCGAACCTTGGTTGATCAAAGCAATGTAAAATGACGTATCCCTCTTTTTTCAATTATTTTCATTTATATCCCTATGTACACAAACTTTAACATAATTCACACGAATCATTTGAACATATACAGCCTAATTTAAGTTACATAATAAATTATGGTAAAATATCTTACTTGGTTTGTAAACATGATGAAAATTATACATATTCTAACTTATGAATCATCACATGATATTTGATGTAGCTGATCATACAAGACGTGTGTGATAGAATGAAAATAACACTTCAATAAAAATCATTTGTACTGAAATTTGAATTGATTACACATATAACATATTATTATTTTCTGATTACATGATGCATCTTGGTTATGATACATTTGTAGGTGGACATTTACATATAAAAAAGCGAATTATAATGAAAAGCAAGTATTAAACATGAGATCATAACTGTTACATGTAAGTTGTGAGTAGTATATATAAGCTGGACAATGTTTATACTATTATAGTTCTAATTGATTTGCATATATCAATACATGACTTGCTTTGGTCAATTGAAAATGTTCGCTTTGTTTGCACTTCGACAAACCATCTTTTCGAAACTACTTTGGTAATATTCACTGCATGCACGGACCCTGTATTGTTAGCAAATTGGGACAAAAAAAAACACACAAAAAACATAACAGTTGTTTCTATTCTAAGGCATTGACATGATTTAAGCTTCGAAAATAAATTAAATGAACATTTAAAAAAAACTTCTGCGAAATTTCATAATGGTTTAGCTCCGGTAAATTATAAGTCATTTGCGAATTTCTCGTAAAAATTTACTTTAAATCTGTAGATTCATATGTATTGATATTCTAACAGCCTGAAGCGCATCCGAAGAGTTTCCTGAGTACTGAAGGTGTTAGAATATCAATATCTACGGATCTAAACGTATAATTTTTTTAAGAGTTTAGAGAAATTCAACAACCATCACCCAGGGGATTATAGTCTTTGAAACAACGTGAGTTAACCAATCAAAACCCTAGTTGTATACTAACTATAGGATACACACCGATAGAACAAATTGTCTTTAATCCTACACATTAATATGATTCCATCATAACTATCAATTTTAGATTTCTCCTTAGAAGAAATACTCGTTAGTAGATCCCTTTTGAAAGAAGAAAAAATAACGAAACAAAACAAGCTAGATGATACAACACCGATCAGTCAAGATATACCAGTCGACGCACAAATAATATCATTGCCGGAAAGCAGTAGAAACCTAAGACTTGAATCAAAGGACACATTGATCTGCGACACAACAAGAGAATGGTCAGAACATGATGGTTTGTTATATTATAAAATTTCGTATGATTACCTGTATATGTAGTTTTGTCATTTATTTCGTTGGGTCAAATTTTACTGATGTACAGACCTTTATTTATGTTTCATTTCATACACAATTCCTTAGGACTTTGCCAGAAAATATCTTTGTGTCTTTGGGAAATGGTTTTTTTTTCTTCTGTAAGATAGTAATTTTGAATTACGGCAGCATGTCAAGTTGAAATAAGTCAAATTGGATTTCATTTTTCTCATGCAACCTTGTAATATTCAAATGGTGAAAGCAACCTACTGTGTGGTGATCAAGAAATTCGAATTCATATTGGTAAAACATATTATTGCCTTATTAAAATTAATTTTCTCTAATCGATTGCTACAATTAACAACTATGATTTCTTAAATTGCAAATATAAATTTGGTATAATGGGAACGGGTAATCCGTCAGATAGACAACAACCAAAAAGCAGAATGAAAATAATACAAGTAGAAAACAGAAGTAATACTTATTTAAAATTTTACCTTATTTTAGAATGAAAAGGTAAAACACACTAAAGAGAGGTCTAATGACAGAAACAATCAAAGTTTTTCGCGTGAAATTATTTATATAAGAATATCTATTCTTCGTCCACTTAAAGCATTGTTGTTCAATTTTAATATAAGTGGCATTGCGTGTTGAATGTGAAAGCGGTCCACAAAAGTTAAGCTCTTAATAGATAAACCAGTTTATGGACAAGACTGTGTGAAAGAGGGACTAAAAATACCAGAGGGACAGACAAAATTATATATCGGAAATAAACAGACAAAACCATGGCTAAAATGAAAAGAACAAACAAACAAACAAAAGCACACAAGACACAACATAGAAAACTAAAGGATTAACAACACGAACCCCACTCAAAAACAAGGGGTGATATCAGCTGGTGCTCCAAAAGGGTCAGCAGATCCTGCTCCCCATGTGTCACCCGTCGTGTTGCTTATGATATAACAAATCCAGTAAATAGTCTAATACGGTAAGTTACATTTAAGAAAGGGAAGGGGATTGTAGTTACAACGTAAGGAACATATCCGATGTCATTTGTGAAACGGTTATTCCATAACGGTCAACCAACACGTGATTGCGTCCGTAAAATTTACGAAGAGATGATTTCAACTTCACCTTTTGGAACTCTTGATTTGATAGCTTCCTTGTGAGCAACAACCCTCTACCAAGACAATAATGATAGGAAATACTAGCACGAGAATATCGTATCAATTGGGAGATATATACACCGTATGCAGGTGCTGCTGAAATGTTGCTACTTAGAAATGGAAAGTTCACAATTGGTCAGCTGAAATCATCTCTTTTGTCGTTAAATTTTGTTTTCAAACAGTAAATGTATTATAGTTATACATTGAAAAGTTAGTCCCTCTGATCAATGGACATCATGTAACTATATGTATTTTTCTTGGTTTCTTTTGATTTCATATATTTTTTTGTGATTTTTTTTTTAGATTTTAGACAAACTTCATATTCGTCAAATGACGGAGACCGTATCAATGACAAACCAATTGATGACTCAGACGGTTCTGAAGCGAGGTCAAGTCTCACTGGTGAGATGCATATACATACTGTTACTAAACCTGGAGTTGTCAGAAAGCTGAAAAATATGTTCGGGGTTTCGAAACAAGTCAAAGAAGTCAAAGTGTCAATCTCAAAAGAAAAGTTTTTAGAAATGTCTTCTAAAGTTGGGAAAAAGCAGTTGCACAACAAAAAAATAGCACCAATAATCATCTGGGATTTTGGAGGGCAAGATGTATTCTATTCAACTCATCAGACTTTTCTGACATACAGAGCTATTTACATGGTAGTATTGGATGGAAGTAGAACACTAGATGATCCCTGTCCGTATGAAAAGTATCTTCCTGGAAAGGGGCAACATAAAACAGCAAGAGGTATTAATACATACATTTTTTTTGTAGTTGTTTAGATTAAAACACCAAATTACAATATAGTTTTTCATAAATATATAAACTAACAATTGACATTTTTAACATCTTCAGAACCTATTTCATTATTGGAGAATTTTAATTTGGAATGGAAAGCAATTACGTCTTTGATCAGTGTTCACCAATGTATTATTCTTTTTTTTTCATGTTTATTCTTACAGATTATCTACTATTCTGGATCAACACCATTGTAACATACTGCAAGGGAAGTAATCAGGGATTTCCTAAAATTATGGTGGTCTTAACGCACAAAGATCAGGTTAAAGCTGTAAGTATACTTTCATTTGAAATGGTGGAAGGTTTTGACTTTGATTCATATTGTTGTTACGTAAACAAATTAATAAAGAAAGAAGAATAATGTCTTTACTAATGGCATAAACCAACTGTTTATTGTTTATACAATAGTTTAACGTTAACACATATTTGACCAAATATGATCTTAAGTTATATTCCAAACTTATAATTGCTTGTTTTGTAAGGAAATTGTTTTATTTCATATTTAGGTTTCCTAGTACATACCAATTTGCATTTCTACTAAAAATGAAGGGAAGGAAATAAAACAACAAAAAAATATTAACAGGGTCTCCATTTCTCCAATTATTTTGTTTTAATAAGTTAAAAATAAGTGTTATAATTTCAAATTTCTTTCTTTGAGTAGGGATTTTTTTTAATTTTCCTCGTAGTTCAGTATTATTGTGATTTTCCTTTTTCCAAATATACATGATATATTATACAACATGATCTGGCTTGAATAAATAAAATAACACCATACTAGCGCTACATCTGTATGAGGCAGGCTTTGTATTTGTAGTCATCATCACTATTTTAAAATGTCCTTATACAGGCAATTGTGTGATTGTAACTTTGCATTTCCTAATATACCGATAATTAATAATTGCGTTAGAAGGAAGTGGTGGTCAAAATATAAAGTATAACGTAAAAATGTTCTCTTGTGGTATTTTTTAGCATGATGTTGAAAAAAGACGACATGAAATATTTGCTGAAATCAAGAAGATGTTTCAACAAACGCCATTAGAGCAGCATTTGGTGATTGAGGATCAGATATTTGTCAACGCTAAAGACGAACATGATCGAGAAATGGGGAAGATAAAGAAGATTATCATGAGCGAATCAGAGAGGCAACCAACATGGGGTGAACTACTTCCGAAATGCTTTATCCCTTTAGAGTTAGAATTTGCATCGTTAATCAGACTCAACATTCCCTTGATAACCCTAGAGCACCTACAGAAAATAAACGCATTGCAGCCTATAAGACCGTTGTCAGAAGATGAGTTGAAGGTTTTTCTGAAATTTCAACATTCAATTGGCAAGTTACTGTACTTTGATGAACCTAAATTGGACGACCGTATTATTTTGTCTCCAACCCTTCTCATTGATGCCTTTAAATCAATTGTCACAGACAAACAGTTTTGCAAAGGAGACAAAAAAAGAGAAGAAATTTGGGATGCAATGGGAACGAAAGGCGTGGTATCAAAATACGCAATAGACGAAGTTTGGAAGAAAAAGAAATATGCAAAATTCAACAAAGACAAAGATTATCTGTTAACTGTTATGACCCATCTGGACATATTGGTAGAACCAAAGAGATACGATACTAGCCGAATGCGTATGCCTGCAGACTTTTACTATGTTGCAAGTATGGTACGATGTAGTGATGATTCCGGATACCTCCATTCAGCCGACATCACACAACGAAATATTGCCATTGCTTTTCAATCCACATCATTGATGATACCTCCTGCATTATCCTTCCGATTTATAAGTTACTGCTTATCTGTCTGGTCGGTGAAGAGATACAGAGAGACCAATAGGGAAATGCTGTTCCACAGGTCAGGAGTGTTCACAATTGATCCTTCCTTGGATATGTACATTATGTGCGAAGATGACAAGATTTCTGTCCGACTTGTTCATGCCAGAACAAACGCACTCATAATGAGGGATCTCGCTTCCAGTATCAATGAATGTTTAACATCTGCCTTGGAAAAAATAAGTCAGTTGTATATCAGAACAAGTAGCGACCAGAGTCATACCAGTGATGCTTCCTTTGTGACCAATGCATGTTGTAACTCACCAGATAAGACATGCATCTTACCATTCGAAAACCTTACATATTTAGACAAAATCTGGAAATGTCCTACTCATGGTATAGAGCACAATATACATTTGATCAAAACGTGGATACCAGGAAAGGTAGGTATCGTACCAAAAAATTATAAAGACGATAAAGAATACAAAACTATTGATTGGTTATATTAGTATCTATATTATACAACTAAAATGAATCAAGTCCCCAAAGAATCAAAATGAAAATAAAACACGTTAAAACAAGCCAGTATGAAATGAGGATAACAGTCTTGTATGATTCAAACATATATAATTATGTCTGCATTTCTTCCGTTATTTATCTTTTACCCCAGCATATTCAGTTATGTATATGTTCCTTCAGTTATGTATATATTCCTTCAGCTATGTATATTTTCCTTCAGTTATTGATATATTTCCCCGCTTATGCGTTTAAATAAAATCCTGTTATATGAATCCTTCTGTGATATACAAATAAAAAATATTATTATTTTTTGGTATTCCAGAATGTGATACTTTTTTTTTAAATTTCTATTAGGAAGAAGACAGATGTGACCAAGGATGTCCAGGTATTGTATTCTAATTTTACAATACACTGTTCTGTTCTTTTTATTTTAATTTAAATTTTCCATACTTGTTTTTTAGATTTGTAATGATTTAACTTATATTTTGTTTAATGTTAATTTGAATATAATATAAATCGACAGTTCCTTATTTCTTTCTTCAAACGTATGAAGTTGTATATGCAAATATAATTGATGGACCTGACAAGAAAGTCGGTATGCACTTGCATTTTGAACAGATATATCATGTTAAGGAGGGGTATTTGCGAAAAATACCAGTCGAGAGAATGTTAAATTTCACGAGCCGTAAGGCGAGGGAAATTCATTCTCAAGACTGGTATTTTTCGCAAAATACCCCTCAATAACATGATATATCTGTTTAATTACACCGAATGTTTTTGTACTAAAACGCATTGATGATCGTGACGTCACAAGCCTCCAGTCGGATAGAGTATTTTTTGGCAAATACCACGGCAGAGAGGGTAAAAAAGGCATATCCTTTTAGCAATTACCCCGGCGGCGTTAAAAATGAACGATATTCATTTGATAACAGTAAATTGGTGAAAAATGCACTGGCTATTAACCAATCAAAACCCCGGATTCTTACATAAGGTGTAATTATGATTAAACATTAATCTTTAATGAAAAAATCAACCCTTTTGTTTTGAGGTAACACAATAGCAAATATGTGTTAGAAATTATGTTCTACATTTCCATTTTAGTTGGACAATGGACTTGGAATTCTGTAATATTGCCCAGTTCAACAACGCATGTTGTTCTAAGAATTAATCATACATTTAATTCAATTTAGGAAGAACAGTATGAATGTTATATATTTTTTTAAACCAATGTTAGAAAAGATAATAAAAAATATAAACCAAAGTGCAGATACAACACTTTAACTTTAGTTTTCTTTTACAATGTAGAGATGGAACGGTACTGTTCACCAAAAAATGTTTATTCAGATAAGCGCTTTATAATATGATAATGACTATAAATACTAATAATAATAATACAAGAATCATGAAATTCAGACATCCCGTAGCACATATGTTTAGGGGGATTATAAGCATTATCGTAAATATAAAACTATGCTCATTGCCATCAAGAATCGACATGAAACCAACTTCTTGATATCGCAGAACGTATACAATAATAAATTTTCAGTGATAGTTAAGTTATTTTCAATTGGCATTTGTAATGCAATGTACTAAGTGTGTTGATTGCCTACTCTAAAATAGAAATGATACTTATATCCAAAAATACAAATGTTTTATATAGAGGAAAGAATCGGATTGTATCCAAACTTAGTAAATATCAACTGACAAAACTGCCGTATTAAGTTTTATTCGTGCTTCAGACATTTAATTAGCTCGTAGTTGTAGATCAAGGTTAACGAGTTATAGTGTATGTAAATGCTTATATACTTGATAATATCATTTGACACTGAAATCATGCTTTTCTCATTAATTACAATTGCACATGCATTACATATTTGCTTTAACAGTCTATCTTATTGATATTACATGTGTCAATTTTCTAGGTCACTTTTTCTTAACTGCGGCTGCTTAAAACATTTGATAGTTGAACATTTGAACAAAGAAGAGAATCATTATTAATTTGCAATATTTGTCTTCCAACTATCGATTTAAACTACCGCAATAGCTATATGTTCGTTGGCAACATAGTTAACATAATTTTTAATATAAATCAATGTAGCATTGATTTTTTGTCCTTTCTTTATTGCAACTAAAATAGCTCTTGGGTTCTGAATAAAACAGTGAACTGTGAAGTCGTTTTTCTCAAGTGAACGAATCATCAGTGAGCACCCTGAATCATCAACTAATTGAGTGCTCAGCATACCGAAAAATCAATAGATTTGAGGAAAACTTAAGTTAGCTTATATTTTACATCGGCTGTGTCAGTGTTCAACATGTCGCGCACAGAGAGGTATTTGAATTTAACACAGTGTTATTCGAATTATGCCTCGAGTGTTAAACGTCTCTTTGTCATTAAATTCAATTGTTCCATTTTTTTGTTTGATGAACATGAATACTTAAGTATCTCTTATTTTTTCTTGAACATGCATTTGATGATCAAGTTTACAGTTATTTGAAGTCACCTTACTGCAAGTAGTGTCGGTCGTCATAGATGTTTGCTTTTTTTTTGGTTTAAATTATTATGTTTGATAAGTAGTTTAAAAAATTGAAAATTTAAATGCAAGCAAATATTAAAGAACATTTGGTGGCCTACGTTTGTTTTTCTGATCTTTGGTCGGATCTCTTTGACACATTTCCGTTTTCAATTTTATCATTATTTTGTCGGTAACAACATCTTTAGAAATCTTAGTCCAGTTACCAGTATTACAAATAGTTGATTATGTACATGAAACAAGAAGCAAATTAATTGTTACGTAATTTAAAAATACCACTCACTTATTTACTTGATAAAATTAGGATGCCATGGTGTTGTTAATTGACATCTTTAGTGTGAAAAATGTAGAATACTTAAAAACAATGTAAACCAAACTATTCAGACATATAGTTCTCTCTTTTTTTTTTAGCCTCATAGTGCAATATTTCTTTTTACATGAGCATGAGAATCAAACAAAATATTTAAACACCAATAGACCAGACCGCCCACTTCAATGTTCGTGGTGCATCGCCATATGATATTTTGGACCAGTGGTACAATAAAAGGAATATATGGATTAGAATTAAGAAAAGTTTGCCCATATAACCCGAAAAACAGACACACAAAAATTAGTTTCCGATATTTTAGTTAAATAAGATGAGTAAACATGATCAATAACTTTTCCTACATTAAATAATTGCAGATGGATTGTTGAAGAGTTTAATCTCAAAAACATGCAATAAGTGTCTGCTGAATGAAACGTTGTAGTAAACGGGTTGCAATCAAACCAAGAAAAATCACGACCTTACACGAATAAGTTTTGTACTGAAGTTGTATTTTAAGACTTGTTATGTCTGTGCTAATTATTATACAGACATTATATGCTGAACGATAGATCTAACTGTAATTAAGTTTATTATTACGCTGAGTTTGGCAACATCATTACTTTTACGAAGGAAGGTCACGATCCGATTTTAACCTATTACGTTTTAAAAAAGCTGAACTATATTTCAGTATTCAAACATGTATGAAGCCCGTGTGGGTTATAATTATCGCAATCCTCTTCAAAAGTTATATTTGCTTGTATTCCAATCTCGTAAGTTTTGACTTTTTTTATTTTTATGTTTGCATTTGATATCTGCAATCTCTTTATTACAGTTACAAATGAGGAGTTTTTGAAAGAGTTACCAACAGATCTACACTTACGTCGATTGTCTTTAATGTACAGCAGTATTGACGTCAGAGATCTGGTAATACATTTAGGATTGTCGACAACAGACGTCGATAACACAGTTAATGCAGGGGATCCAAAGATATGGAATTTTGAAGTTATTCGACAATGCAGAGATAGCCATGCGGTGACATTTAAAGAAATCAAAAGAGCAATAGCAGCAGCTGGAAAGGGAAATATCCATGCACTTTGCAAGGTTAATATGTAACATTAACAGAATCCTGTTCCTTCATTAGAATATCATCTGTAGTTCTTCAATTCACCATTTCCAGGTTCAATCCAATACTTTCTACATACATAAATACCTGTTCCAAGTAAAACATATGACAGTTGTTGTACAATCGTTTATTGTGCTTGTGAATTTGCCAATTGAAAGGGGAGTTTCCGTTTAGAATTTTTCTCGGAGTTACTTTAAATGGCGATTATTAAAAAAAAAACAAAAAAAAACAACATTGCAATAAATTATGCGCTTCCAACAGGGTAGCATTTAAAGATACTAATATCGTCTCATATTTGTTTTAATTAAAGGTTGACACGTGAACGTTCAAAGACAATAATGAAAACCCAAATCTAAATTTCAGTGAATTTAAAACCAAATTAGATATTTGACAATGTATTTAATATCAGTCATTATTTTTTGGTAAATGCAAATTACCAGAAGGAATATTCTGTTTCCTTTAAACCTCAAGGCATCTTCATTTCAAAATTACGTTCAGACACCGACAACAAAATCACGCTTAAATTGATGTTCAGATGTGATAAAACACAATCTATTTAATGACGGTCATGTGATCATGTCTCACTTATAAATATATAAATGTAGTAAACAGTCCATCAATGTCACTATGTAATACTATCGACAGTAGTTTACTTATTCGTATATCTATTAGCAAATTTATAAGAGATAATTTACGGTAACATACAACATCTTAAACAATAGAACAGTTTATGATTATGTAAAAATGACAGTTGCACCAAACGTTATGCAATCAAATTTAAATGCAAATGTAGTTTTTGTTCTTATAGAATCGTAACAAACAGTTGATGTGTTTATGCATCATATATAATGTATTTTGTTCTAAATATTTGTATTCTCATATTTTACAGCTTGTGAAAGGTGATTTTATTGGTTATGGTAAGTTCTATGAATCAAACTATATAGTCATTTTTTTTTTTAATTATTAATCATAATTGTGGTTGATCAATATAAACTTGAAACAATTCCTTTCAGAGTTTCTCGATTGTCATATCATGAAATGTTGTCTATTACCGGTTTTCTAATTCCAACACGACAGTAACCACAAGTGAAGCTGTTCCTATATATATATATATATACAGTTAACTGTATCATCTCAGATCACACTTGGTGCCTACAGTGGTTTGTGTCCTTAATCTTCAATGTTGACCAATGGCCTATTTTGTGGCTTGTTGATAGTCTAAAACTTTATTGTGTTATATCCTAAATTTACAAATGTTATTACCTTATCTATTCCTTCGTCTGTGTATTGTTAAACAAAATGGAGATATAGTTTGCGACAACTCTCCATAGGACATCAAAATGATACAGAAACATCTATGGCAAGAAAAAGAGAACAAAAAAATAAATCTTTGTCAAATGTTGACTTTAAAAAATAAAAAAAACATGATTGAATATAGATACATTGTGTAGATGTGTAAGATGTACATACATGATTACACTATTTTCAGTCTACATACAGTTAAAAAAATCACTGTTCTTACCAAAGTGCTAGGATATATCTTTGTTCATCATATCTTACGTATTGTTTGACATATAAACCATACCAAACATATGGAAATTAAAGTCTGAAATTATGACTAATCCAGTAGTTTTTTTATCATTGAACATTACAGACAGGGAGCCGGAGAAGTGGGATGTAGTACCTACAGAGGAACACATTGACAGATTAGTTCCATTGGTTGGAAACAAATCTCTCCCATTCCTGATCGAACTTGGCATGGATTTCCATACCTGGGAGCGGATAAGCCACAAGCAAAATGAACGAGATTTGGTACGACTGAACAAAGATATTTTAGAAGAATGGAGTAACACGTTTTGTCGGATGCACAGTCTTAAACCAACCTTGAGGACAATTGCTCAGTCATTTAGTAACATAGGAAAAAATGTTAAAATTGTGGAAAATGCTTTACTAGATTTGTTTTGACTCATTTTTTGTACTTCCACTGTTACATCTCTATGTTTTTACATAAGAGCTGATATTGAACTATTTGTGGAATAACCATATTCAATTTGAGATATTGAAATTATAACAGTTCAGTTGAACACACACTTGCCAACATTATATGTACATAGTTTTAATTTGACTTTTATACTAATATAATAACATGATGAACATCGTGTATTTTAACTGAATTATGGTGTTGATATTGTAAAATACTAGTTGGTTATGGTTCTTGTTCAGGTCTTTTTCTTACATGCTTTGTTTTACCTTTAAGAAAACAACTGTCCTAAACTGATGATATAGGAGATTTTGATTTACAAAGCAATTTACAAAGCAATTTATCTAATAAATGTCAATATAATTCTGTATGTGTGTATATTGAACAATCTTAATAATGTACATTGAATAAATATGGGTTTTTTTTTAAGTTGATAATGCACTGTTTTATCCATCAGTAGTTATTTTTGTTCTTATAGAATCATAGAAATTATAGAAAGTAACCTTGAACATTTATTTCAAAGAGTTTAAAGCATTTCGACTTACCTGAAAATAGTACCAATCTATAGTGTGACCTATAGAAAAATGTATAAATCGAAATTCAATGCAGAGACAAAATTCAAAATTAATGTTTTAAATATTTAATTTAATTGTATAATGATTGATGCATTCGTCTATCTTTAATAAGTAATTATGATTTCAACATGTTCAAAACCCATGTACCTGTCTTAATTATAAGCATTCTAAAAAAAATTGATAGTAATGCCGCCTAGCTGATTTAATTTCATGATATATTTCGATTTGATTTTATCCTGTTTATATGTATTAACAGTGCGGTATATATTTTTGTAAAATTGAAAATACCAGAAGAAATGTTTTGTACTCTCATCACATCAAGGCATTTTCATCTAAAAAAATTACGGATTAACACCGACAATACAATCCCACTTAATAATAAATACTTCTTATTCAACTACCAGTAACTGTGAGTTCTTTAATATATTTACTGTGTGTATTGTTTGTTGGTTTTATATTATTTTATTGTTTGAATATATACCCTACCATGGCTGATTTCGCTAGCTGTTTTCTACTTTGTATAGTTCTTAAATAAATTCAGTCATTTTCAACTGATTAGTATATGTTTTTATTTTATTATGTAAACCACTTTCTCCGGTTAGGCAGACAGTAACGAGCTCATACAAATGTCGAATCCCGCAATATTCTGTATTTGGTCGTCCGCAGCATGTAGGACAGTGGCTGTCGTTCTTTGATTATCATTATCTTTTGGGATTTTTATGGAGGGGGAGGGGGTTGAAGCACATTAATGTTCTATTAGGTTCTGAATTTTTAATATTTAGACCTCAAACATCACATAAAAAAATAACTTATCCATATATGCATAGGGTGCAGTAAAATTTGAACCGTTAAAGTTATCATCTACAAACAAAACTCGTATCTAATAGACTTCATTGTCAGCCTCGCATCTCTGAGTAGGATGTTCCGACCCAAAGAGAAACATATACCACTCCTCATCTCTTCTGTTATGACTTTTTATATCCTTGATTTTTTTTTATTTCTGTTGATTTTCTTTTTTTAACAAATATACAATTATTCATACATGAAGACTTTTGCTAAATGCACATATTGTCAAAGTACTTTACTATAGGCATGTATTGTCATAGTTATATTTGATACAACTTTATTTTCAGAATATTTTGTTTTTAATGTCTTTAAATTGGGTCTTAAATGAACTTTGTGACTTCTTTATGTATCAATTTTTTTGGTTTATGGCTTTTGGTTTTCTATAGGGTCTGGATAAATGTTTTAGTCCCCTGGAGTTTAATAGTTGTTTTTTGTTTAATTTATTTTTGTTTATCATTTGATTGATTGTACTTTAAAAGAGGGACGAAAGATACCAGAGGGACAGTCAAACTCATACAGCAAAAATAAACTGACAACAGCATGACTAAATATTGAAAAAGACCAACAGACAAACAATAGTACAGATGACGCATCATAGAAAACTAAACAATAAGCAACACGAACCCCATCAACAATTAGGAGTGATCTCGGGTGCTCCGGAAGGGTAAGCAGATCCTGCTCAATATGTGGCACCCGTCGTGTTGCTCATGTGATAGCAAATCCGGTAGGTCATATTCATGAAAGGGAAGGGGATTGTAGATACGTCGACATAAGGAACATATCCGATATCACTTGTGAAACGGTTATTTCATAACGGTCAACCAACTCGTGATGGCGTCCGTAAAATTTACGAATGGATGATTTCAACTTCGCTATTCAGAACTCTTGGTTTAATAGCTTCCTTGTGAGCAGAAACCCTCTATCAGGAATATCATAATAGGAAATACAAGCACTGGTATATCGTATCAGTTGGGAGATATCTACCCCGTATGCAGGTGCTGCTATAATTTTGCTACTTAGAAATGGAAAGTTTACAATTGGAAAGCTGAAATCATCTCTTTGTCGTAAAGTTTTGTTTTCAACCGATCCTCATAGTCAATTTCTAAATGTAAGTCAAGATATGAGGCCGACTTAACTGTATATGTAGTATCCTGTATCTCTAGTTTGATAGTTTCCCCAGACAATGCCAAAGATAAACCTTAAATGAACATAATAGTTCATTGCAGACAAAAAGTTTCATATTTGTACGATCGAATCTAAAGATATACAGCAAACCGAAATAGTCAAAAGTTAAACAACATAAAACAAAAGAATTCAAAGAAAAAATCAAAAAGGAAACTCCGTTTTCAAAAAGATTGAACAAATTGAGCAAGTAACAAAACTAAAAAAAATGCAGAGAAGGTGTGCTTCTTTGTTAAATATTTGTTTGTTTTAAGATTGCAACACAGTGACGACGGGTGTACAATGTACCTATATTTTGATAAATTTACCTAGTATGTCTGTTTTATTCACGCATACATTGTAGTTGTAAATAAAATGAATTTGAAGCGACTGTTATACAAGTGAAAGGTTTAGCACTATAAAACCAGATTATATCAACCATGTTATACATTTAAAAATGCCTGAACAGTTGTTGTCCATTTGTTTGATGAGTTTTATCATGTGATTTTTCTATTTGATTAAGAACATTTCGTTTTGAATTTTGCTCGGAGTTTAAAATTTTTGTGATAAAAATCTCTTTTTTGTTGATCTTCTTTAGTTGATTAGTTATAATAATCAGTTTTTCAGATCTTCCATAATTTTTGCTCATAACACAAAAGCAGGTAAAACATATCCTCATTTAAGGGCATTTAATCCTTTAACGATTTTACTTTTTTTCGAAAAGAGCTTTAAAATGTCATACTTCCAAGGGACGCATACCTTTTCAAGTAACGTAGACTTTGTCAAAGTATAAAAATTATATATATGCTCAAATGAAAAAAGATAATCAAGAGTACCACAAAGCCCCTGTCGGAATCCGCACTGGATATTGATTAAAAGCCAATTATATTCCCGGAACCATTCAATGCTATTGTGCATTCGTTCGAGTGTTCAGCAGACACAACTTTTTTTTTAAATATGTGAAAGATGAATGAACTATCGTATACTAACCTGCCATGTGTTGCCTGAATATTAATATGTTTACGACGTTTCAGAGTGTCCTTCAAATTCATCATTATGTCCTTAAAAACTGACTTTTTTCTCACAACGAAAATGTAATGCAAATTCGATTAAAAAATACGCCTCAATGTTTAAAGATTTCGCAATTTAAATAGATGTTAACCAATAATTGATGTATGTGTGACGTCACAATGTAGTTGAGTGTCATTACCTCTTTAATTTTTGAAGAATTCAGAAAAATATATGGCGGTTTTTCTAAAAGTTTTTAATGGCACCAATTGTCGCTTTCAAATATTTTGATGAAATATTCTGTAAATACCATACCCTTTACTGTTTAACAAATATGTCAAAGGACGAGGGGTGGCGCAACATACTAAATCATTAAATAAGGTCGAAAAAGTTAATTAACTTGTTGTAAAGAGTTGTATCAATACACAGAAACAATATTTAACATGTACAGACATGTAGTTAAGGTATATTTACTTGTTTATGTTATTTTATCTTTTTGATTGACATGGTTCAGGCATTTTTCTAAGTAAAAATGGTGAATTAAACCTGGTTTTATAGCTTTCTTAACCTGTCACTTATATGAAATTAATACATTTCCGTTATATTGACAACGATATGTGTACAAAATAAACAGATTTATCAGAAAAATTGTCAAAAAATAGTAGTAGGCAATAGTCAATTTAAGTATGTTTCCTTGGAACAAAAACTAAAGTTACACGATTTGATTCAGTGTTGTTAACAGTAGCTACCAATTACTTACAAGTATTTACAATTTTTCGCCAAAAGTATTATATAACTCGGGTTGGTTGATTGAAAGTATTTTCTGATTTAAAACGGAGATAGTAGAGAGCCAAATGATTTTTGTATGTGTTTTTTTTTCGGAGCCTTGCTTTTATTTATAGTTGAGTTGAGATCGAACTGATATTCCTTAATAATAACAATTGAAAGTATTTGATTTTCCTTCTTTAAAAACATCTCTCTAAATGAAACAAATCATGTAAGAACACGTTAAGAATGCATATATTTTCTTCAGATAGAAGTAAACATATTTTAAGTACTCATTTATACACGTAGAGTGTACTTACAAAGTCGAAATAAATTGTAAAGCCATCGTAACACGACAATACTGAGATAAAAACCATCACTTGCACACTCTTTAAAATAAAAATGGAACAACACAAAGATAGTTCGACTCATTTGTGGATTCTTGTGAACAGTGTTTACAAGGAGTCACATTTGTTTTTCTTTTTTTTTTATTCATTATACTACATATCTATACATACTATACAATCGTTATATATATCATAATTTCAATATTATGAAGATAGATCATGCAACAGTACACACATGCATACTCTCACACATTACATCATTAGCATTAAGATTATTTTGTTTACTTCTAATCATGAAATTTAAAAGAAATTTAACAAAAACTATATAAAAACAACAACAATCAATCGTATTTATATTTCACAACATTGCTCTCAGTCACAAATAGCATGAAAACAAACATTGAATATATGCAGATGGTTTTACAATTGCGTCACATATCAACTTTGTTTTGACATTGTAAGCTGTTTACTAAAAAACTTGTTAGTTGAAATATGACAGAAAAGAAAGTTATTCGAAATAAGGGAAATCAATATTCAAAATGTAAAATTTATCTAATATAAACATCAATCATTTCATACAAACGTTCAGCTTTTGTCAAAAGCAAATTAAGCCATCGACAAAAGTTTATCGTTAGTATCATCCGGACGAAATCCATAAGTTCTTATGTCCACAAAGTCATGTTCTACATTTTTCTTATATAATTGATAATCGTCATCATTTGGATTCACTTGTTCTACTTCATCAGATCCACGGTCATATTTTATAATTTTCCCGGTTCCTTTCAGTTTCACAATGAATTTATCAGAGAACAGTCTACCTTTCTTTATCATCGCTCTTGAAATGATATCAGTAGTCAGATTTTAATTCGAGCGGTTTACGATACTTACAGATTGTAACGAGCTTTTTTTACAGACACATCAATCCATTAGCATTCATCAGACAATATTTACCTCTCCTTTACCGAATGCCTCAGAATTTTTGTGAGTTTTTGTGTATACTAGCCAATTTTTTTTCACTGATAATAACGAATTATTTACGGACTCTTGCGATTGACTCCTAGTTAAGATATATACAATTAGTATCAGTGTATGCTAATTGGTCGTTTAGTTCAAGTAAGGGACTTTCTGTTCGCTTAACAAACATTGTACATTACATTTTATTTATTTGAATACCAATTTCATTATATATTGTAAAATCGTCTGTCACGTTAGAATAGACCATACACATTACAAGTTGTAGTTAGTCGTTCGTTGGCTTTTCAATAATCAGAAATATGGTAAGTATATTTCGCATGTTGCAATGATTGCAATGATTGATAGCATTTAATTTGTTGATATGTTTGTTAACTTCCACTTTTGAATTTGCCTTTGTGCTTGTTATTTGCATTATTCTTGTCTAAACGTAAGTAAGCAATTAGTACTGGTGTATAAAATTACTCATACTCAGTTGCAACTTAGGGGCTCATTTTATTTTCATTATTTGATTCGAAACTTATGAATATTGCTTATACTTTTTTACAAATCGTTCTGTCCATAGAACTATCGAGCTAATACTAGAGTCGTCTTCGTTAAAATGAGAACGATTAGTCTCATTAAAAGCACGAATTAACACAAATAATAAGTTTTCACAAAAGATTTGCTAAAAATGTGGATTGTTTCCCTTAGAGCACTGAAGTTTCCACAACACTATTGATTGTTTCACATGTTTGAAATACGTGGGATTTTTGTTTGTATATATCCTGAAGTGAATTAGATGAAATGTACTTTTGTTAGGTAAAGACATACGATGGATACCAGTGGAACATCAAATCTCATCATTCACAACACGTTACATGATTCAACCATACACTAGATATATGGTATCAAACAATCCATGAGTAGGTTTCAAGTTTTAATACTTTTTATATATAATTATTACTATTCGTTTATAGGACATTTTCCCACATTATTTTTCCTACTTTAATTTTCATGACTTAAGCTTAATCGTCAACTCATACAACATATAACTCTTCAAAGCAAGCAATACTTTTTAAACAATATTGTCGAGCTTGTTATATATCTATGTAGCATAATTAATGAAGATAACAATGAAGGTCTCATATTTGCAAAATTATTAGTATGTAAATTAGCCCTTATATGAATATGGGCTATAATAAGCCAAATTATACGACTTGATATCTTTCTTAACCTTTTTGGTATCAAATTTTAATGGTAACTAAATGGTATGTTTTTTCTTGAATAAAAGTGATTAATTTAAACACTAACATTGCAACTTGTCAATCAGTCTATAACGCATAGCAATTATCCATAATCTTAGGCGTATAATTTCCTATTTTACCGTACTGTGTACTCTGTTGTGAAAAGATTTGGTAATTAAAGATAAAAGGAACATTTGTAATCTCGGGTATGATAGATGGACGTCAATTTTACATTTTCCATATTAGTGATGTTCTAGTCATATCAATTTGAAGGTTAGCTAAAGTAAGTAGCTTAAAAAAAATAAAAAAAAATATTGCAGATCAACACACATTTGTTTCGATTAATTCAAAAACCAATGCTAAACAACCACAATGATAGTCATTTAGAATTACTTTAAGCCATGACGTTGTCAGTTTTTTACTTTTGTGAATGATCCTTTAGTATATTTCGCCCCTCCTATATTGGAAACTGGGGAAAAAAAGGAATTAAAACGGCTAGGGTATTTCATTTATACTACAGTCGTTATGGAATTTGAAAGGACCTTTCTCCGTAGTTGACATAATTGCACATTTCAATCATTTTACCTCAGATAAATATTAATAAAAATGTGCCTTCCTTAAATTTTGGTGGAGCCGTTGTTTAGAATTTAGTTTGATAAGTGTGTCACTAGTTTCTTGTGTAAAAAGTTTTAAAACAAAAACGCTTACATCCCAGAACAATTTTAAACGAAACGAAACTTATCAAATGGCAACATCCATACCTCAAACACATCTACATGAACAAACGGATAGCAGCTATCATATTCTTGACTTGTTGGGGCATTTCCTTATGTACAAAATGGTCGATTTAACCTTGTTTTAAAGCTAGTTTCACCTCTCACGTGTATAACAATCGCATAATATATAGATATAGGAAGATGTGGTATGAGTGCCAATGGAACACCTCTTCATGCAAGTAACAATTTTATGTCATGTTACGGCCTTCAACACGGAGCTTTGGCTCGCAACGAACAATAAGCTATAAAAGGCTCCAAGAAATTACTAGTGTAAAACCTTTCAAACGGGGAAAAAACCGCTATATTCTATTTATATTGACAACGATGCGCCCACAATAAATAGACATAATAACATTCGCCTCAAACCAAAAATACGACTATCTAAAATAATCATAACTACAGCTGAATTCATTGAGTATGTAAGAAAAGGTAATATCTTTGGTTAGTTTGCTTGCTAGCTCAACTGCTAAGTCATTATAAGTTAGGTAAACTACCCTCATTTAAAGTAGACTACTCCGACAGATAAGAAATCTAGCTATCTGTAAAAGAGGGACGAATGATACCTGAGGGACAGTCACACTCATAAATTGAAATTAAACTGACAACGACATGCCTTAAAAAAAAAAAGGCAAACACAAACAATAGAGTAGGGTGTGACTACTCCGACATGAGGGTAGTATACCTCACCTAATAATAACATCATGGTACAGCTGACAGGCCAGCTAACCAAAGATTCTACCTTTACCTACACACTCAATGTAATATGATGAGTTATCATACATCGTGATATTATTATTGGTTGATTAATTCGATAGAATGACGGATTTTACAATTCTGTATTCCATTACCTTACAGTTATCCAATATCACATGATTTAGTCTTATTATAATCTACGTTCTATTTAAATAGAATTTTTTTCAACGTATTTCTAATTGATGCTTACAGTTGAATGAATGTCTCTCGATTCAGTTTTTGAAACAGAATAATTAAGGAATAAAAAAAAAGTCATTTGATAATATAAAGAAGTGAATTCAAGTTTTGTTTGCGATTTGTATTATGGAAAAACTGATGGAAATGGTATTAACATTTTCAGTTTTTATCGCTGCTGTATTACTACCAGGTGAGTAACACAGACTTTCAAATTCAATTTTGTTATAGGACATTTTAGAAAAAGTGTTGATCGTTTGTTTTTTCCATTTATTTCCTAAATAAATATTGTTTGTGTATTTAACAAAATTGAATTAAACAATTGCTTTCATGAGTACAAGAAGCAGTAGAAAAACTAGTGAAAACGGATGAAATGATATGATACTACTTATAGTTTACTTATTTTATTTTTTATTATTCCACATCTTAATATAATGAAATATGTACAATGGGACAACAAACGCGTATCGAACCAATTATGAATGCCTTTCTATTTTAATTTGACTATTCATTTACTTCTTTGGTTTCTTTCTTATTTCTTGTCTTAAAAACTTTCTAAATTATTAAGAAAAAGTTCACCCATGTTTCGACATTTTTTTAATGGGAAGTAATTCAATATAAATGTTAAGGTAAATGATTATTACAAAATTACCGTTTCATCCACGTGGAAGAAGAAGAATAAAATAAAAAAAATATTTGTACATTTACAAATTAAGTAAAACAATATATATGTATGAGGTAATTGTATAATTAAGTTTTCTAATTATAAGATTACGTGTTATTTTCTTTTTCCTTATACCTTTTTTTAATATTAAATCCAATTTTAAAACAATACAATGGACAGCCATTGTATCACACTTGTTTTATCCTCAGAAGATAAACAACTTAATATCAATATAAAAGGCAAAATGTGTGTATCAATGATAAATGCTAATAATCTAATTACTTGACGAATATATATCGTATAGTTTTGAAAACAAAGCAATGAAGATACTAGTTGATAGAGGCATTCGTTGTTGTATATTTCAATATGAAAGTGTTAGGAATAATGAAAAGTGTAATACGCTATCTATGTATAATTATAAATTCAGGCTGATGAGATTTTCAGATGGTTCTATCATAATATTTGTGAATTTTACGTACGCCATCAAGAGTTGGTTGACCGTTATGGAATAACTGTTTCACAGGAGATATCGGATATGTTTCTTACGTCGTAGCTAAAATGTACAATCCCTTTTCCTTTCATGAATGTGACCTACCGAATTAGACTATTTACCGGATTTGTTATTCCATGAGCAACACGACGGGTTCCATATATGGAGCACGATCTGCTTACCCTTCCGGAGCACTTGAGACCACCCCTAGTTTTTGGTGGGGTTCGTGTTGCTTATTCTTTAGTTTTCTATGTTGTGTCATGTGTACTATTGTTTGTTTGTCTTTTTCATGTTTAGCCATGACGTTGCCAGTTTATTTTCGATTTATGAATTCGACTGTCCCTCTGGTACAAATGTATCTTTCGATCCTTCTTTAGTAACGCTTAATTACTGCTTTGGTAATCCTGGTGCATCTATCTTAGTTAATCACATATGCAAATTACAATCCTCTCCAAATCAAAACAGTTTCTGATAATTTCAATATTCATACTCCCAAAAGTTTTTTTTAAATTCTTTAAATGTGGTGCAAACTGAATAACTGCATATTTTTATATGTTATTTCGAAAAATGTAATTCAAAATTTCATTTTAAACCGGAGTAAACCATGAAAAAATGTTGATGACGTCACGATCACAGGACTAAATTATATCTATGAGCTGATAAAAATAACAACGTCAGCTAATCGGAAGACGCGTAACATCAAAAATAAAATTATTGGAAAATACCTGTCAACAATTATCTTGTTCCACATAAAAATAAAAACAGCCAAACAATGTTTTTGCAACCCCGTAAAGACGTAAATAGAAAATTCGAAATATTACTGTGTATTACGCAATAGTATTGGCAATAGGCTATATGTTATATAATTTTCACTTTTGATTACGGACTTTCCGTTTTGAATTTTCCTCGGAGTTCATAATGTTTGTGATTTTACTCTATACATACGCTACATGTTAAACAAATAAACACGCTGCCATTAAAATCAAACGATTTTGTTTTCATTTTTCTTCACGCCTTGAAATGTTCTATTGAATCTAGTTTTAAGGTCTTTTCTAAGCCTTTATATTATAGTTACAAACTTTTACATGCATTTTGTTTAAGTCACCTAACGACTCCAGCCTTTAACCAGGATATACAATTCCAATGCACCACTTCTGTGACGACATGACAGCTTGACAGGAAATATATGTATTTTGAATAAATGAATTCAAAGTGTTCATTTCGATCTTAAGCTTTTGAAAGAAACAGTTTACAATATACTCTGAAAAAAATACTTGAAAAATATTTGTCTTCAACTTATAAAAGTGAGTATTTGTAGCAGTCATTAATCTTTTTAAACGGACAGGTTTACGTGTAACGCTGCCAACTATTTAATAGAAAGAAATGGAACTGAAAATACAAAGTCGATTTCAACTTATCAGTACAAATACTGATTAGAAAATAATGTTGTCTGCAGACATACAATGTAGTGGTTGTTAATATTGTTGATTATTTTTATACAAATGTCTTTCATCGGCCTTTTGTCGTCGTTTATTCTAAAAATAAACTGTCTTTTCAAAATGTGTTGCTGCATTTTGAAATAATCTTCAAAATCTTCAAACAATTTCGTTCTACAGATGCCAAAGAATTGCCAACAAATATTTCATCCTCTATTAAAACTAAATTAATAAAAGATGCAGTGTATGGTCATCAATAGGTCGACAGCAAACCAACAACAAAAGTTCCCCGTGGAAATCTTCTCAAAAGGTTCAACGATAGATAGGTTAAACTAAAACTTCAATGGCTTTTAATGTCAAATATCTACATGTTTGTGTCTTTGTCTTGTTAGCCTTAAACAGGTTCGGAAATACAAAAGAAAAATTCAAACTTAAGCCAAAAAATAATACGTATCAAGAGGATTTGACTATACAATACCACGTGATCATTTCGACATCTTAGTTATCTTAAATGTAAAATGTCAACGTTACGTGATTGCGTCAACGGACAAATGTGTGTAACTGCTAGATGTAGCCGCTTTTCAGTCTGCAAATACTTTGTGTGATATCTCGTACTATTTACCGTATAAAGGAATGAGATAACAAAGTTTAATAGCATTTCCTCCTGATTACATTTTACATCTTGTAGTTGAGGGTTGTCTCGTTCTCAATTACAAAAATCTTCCTATTTTATACATGATGTAAAAAAATGTACTAAAATTGTCCGATTATAAATTTTGGAATTATTTAGAAACTAAAGTTTCAACTCCCTCAGACAAAGTTGATTTTAGATGAATTTGACTATTAATTATTTTTATCATATAGCTCTTTAACGGTTTCGGTACTTAAATATTTTCAGATTCCAAATATTTGGCTTTTAACGTTCCTGATGAACGTAAATGAAGATAAGCGCTTCGAACGCATAGAAATATCAAACGTGTAGTTTTCAATATTTTATAACAATATACAATATAGCTGATAATGTTGATGCGTAATCGGGACCAAAGTCGTATTTTGTCCGGTTATTTTTTTTTAATATTTTGTCTTTCAAACATATAGATGTAATGATCTCGTTCCACAAATAACATTCAAAGATATTACTGTCTTTCGAGGTTTTTTTTGGTTCTAGTTTTTGGTTATTCAAACATTCTATACCTCCTTAATAACATTTCGACCAGGTGGAAATGAAATACCACAAATTGTACTATTTTTATTCATAACCCTATACCATTGGCAGAAGGATCTTTACCAGGATATATTATTCGTACGCTATTTGTAAAACAAATCAAACATTGACATTAAAGCATACATCATGTACATGTTTATTGAAACTGTTTCTGTACGTAGGCCGAAAAGATAGTAGTGTAGCTTTTTAGAATATTCCTTCACGACGTATTTATTCAATATATTGACATACATTTTTTTCAATTATTATTAAGTCGAAACTGCAGCACACGAATCTTAAATTGTAATGACATATGTATTGAATTATATTACAGTAGGACATATTATACAATCTGGATAAACTCATTCAAAAATAGTCATTTGCACCTTCTAAACATTGATTCTTGGTAAAGGTTAATACCAGTGCATGTCATAAATGAAAAAGAGACTCCATTAATTGAATTTGAACCGTATTCGCGTCATTACAATGATTCGAATACGAGATATCAGTTCAATATCGTTTATAAGTAAAAAAAAAAAATATGCTGATGTTTCATGGTGTAATTGTAAACAAATAACAGTTGGTTTTTTTTTTGTTTGTTATTCTTTGCGCTCTTTTTCTCTTTTTTTATTTTTTTTATTTTCGTATATAAACAATATTGTTAAAATGATAAAGAATTGTTTAGAAATTCCATTACTTTTTAATTAGAATAAAGGCAATGTAGATTATTCGTTTGTATGTTGTACTGATACACAACTGCTGTCCCAGCTACTGACAATAGGGAGAGTTGGGATCCCATTCACCTGTTTAACCCCGTCAAGTTCTGAATGTATGTATGAAAAATAATATGTAGTATGATTGCCAATCAGAGAACTAATCACCAAAATGACACAAATATTAACAACTATATGTCACCGTACGGCCTTTAACAATGAGCAAAGCCCATACCGCATAGTCAGCTATAAAGACCCTGATATGACAACGTAAAACAATTCAAACGAGAAAACTAAAACCTTATTTAAATAAAAAAGAAATGAACGAAAAACAAATATGTAACACATAGACAAACGACAACCACTGAATAACAGGCTTCTGACTTGGAACAGGCATATATATAAATAATGTGGCAAGGTTGAACATGTTAGCGGGATCCCAACTCTCCCCCTAACCTGGGACAGTCGTATAACAGTACAACATAAGAACGAACTATAAAATAAGTTGGAAAAGGCATAATTCATCAGATGGACAAACATTAGACAGGAGCTTGTAATTTAGCGATTGTCGTTTGTGTATGTGTAACATATTTGTTTTTCGTTCATATTTTTTACATAAATAAGGCCGTTATTTTTCTCATTTGAATTGGCTTTACATTGTCATTTCGGGGTCTTTAACAGCTGACTCCGCGGTATGGACCTTGCTCATGGTTGAAGGTCATACGGTTACCTGTAGTTGTGAATCGCTATGTCGTTTGGTCTTTCGTGGAGAGTTGTCTCCTTGACAATCATGCCACATCTTCTTTTTATATAAATAATTCAGCAAATCAACGACATAATATTTCTCTAAAGGTCAGCGTTTATATGTGATATACAGGTTTAAAAACATGGGTTGTCTGAATTGTAAAATATTTGTCTTAGATTTTGTCGCTAACGTATTATTAGTTTTAAATATGTTGGGAATATAATAACAACATTCACACGGTTACAAAATGATAATTTGTATTGGAAGTGTTTAATCAAGTTGACATTTCAACAAAGTTTTTCCGAAAGATCATCTGTATACTCTAATTACTTTGAAAGTTCAATACAAAGTGTGGAAATTGACAAAATTGTTTTCATTTTGAATATGTCTTTGCCTAAAAATTGTAAAACATTCTTTTCCAAGCTGATTTTATATTTCCCTTAAAATCATTTTTTTTTTATTTGTTTCATTATGTATCACAATTTTAGAATTTTTTTGGCATTCAGAAAACATAATAGGACTATTTGAAGTCAGCATATGAAACAAATGTATTACAGGAAAATTGTCACATGGGTTGGATCACATGCGACGACATAAAGGAGTAGATACTATTTATTTTACAATTTTTTATAACTTCACATTTTTTGCGATAGATATCCATAATATGAGAGAGTTATCATATTCCGCGGAAGCTGCTTTCTTATTTTGATACAGATTGATGATGGCTCAAAATTCTTTTCTAGAAAGATTTATATATGAAATCGGCACTTAAACAATTTTCAAATACAATTTACATAAACCTAGTATCGATTGCGGTAATTATCTTTTGTCTAAAAAAAACTAATTAGATTTTTTCTAAAATATTTGTATATAAACTGAGGAGACATACATGATATACTAGCGAGGAGAAGATATACATGATATACTAGCGAGGAGAAGATATACATGATATACTAGAGAGGAGGATATATATATATAGCTAGGAGGAGATATACATGATATACTAGCTAGGAGGAGATATACATAATATACTAGCGTGGAGGAGACATACATGATATACTAGCGAGGAGAAGATATACATGATATACTAGCGAGGAGAAGATATACATGATATACTAGCGAGGGGAAGATATACATTGTATACTAGCGAGGAGAAGATATACATGATATACTAGCGAGGAGAAGATATACATGATATACTAGCTAGGAGGAGATATACATGATATACTAGCGAGGGGAAGATATACATGATATACTAGCGAGGAGAAGATATACATGATATACTAGCGAGGAGAAGATATACATGATATAATAGCGAGAAGGAGATATACATGATATACTAGCGAGGAGGTGATATACATGATATACTACCAAGGAGAATATATACATGATATACTAGCGGGGAGTAGATATACATGATATACTAGCAAGGAGAAGATATACATGATTTACTAGCGAGGAGAAGATATACATGATATACTAGCGAGGAGAAGATATGCATGATATACTAACGAGGAGAAGATATACATGATATACTAGCGAGGAGGAGATATACATGATATACTAGCGAGGAGAAGATATACATGATGTAATAGCTAGAAGGAGATATACATAATATACTAGCGAGGAGATTTACATGATATACTAGCGAGGAGATGTATATGATATACTAGTGAGGAGAAGATATACATGATATACTAGCGAGGAGAAGATAATACATGATTTACTAGCAAGGAGAAGATATACATGATATACTACCGAGGAGAAGATATACATGATATACTAGCGAGGAGAAGATATACATGATATACTAGCAAGGAGGAGACATACATGATATACTAGAGAGGAGGAGATATACATGATATACTAGCGAGGAGAAGATATACATGATATACTAGCGAGGAGGAGATATACATGATATACTATCGAGGAGAAGATATACATGATGTAATAGCGAAAAGGAGATATACATGATATACTAGCGAGGAGATGTACATGATATACTAGCGAGGAGATGTATATGATATACTAGTGAGGAGAAGATATACATGATATACTAGCGAGGAGAAGATATACATGATATCTAGCGAGGTGGATATATACATGATATACTAGCGAGGAGAAGATATACATGATATACTAGCGAGGAGAAGATATACATGATGTAATAGCGAGAAGGAGATATACATGATATACTAGCGAGGAGAAGATATACATGATGATAGACTAGCGAGGAAACGATATACATGATATACTAGCGAGGAAGAGATATACATGATATACTAACGAGGAGGAGATATATATGATATACTAGCGGGAAAGATATAGCATGATATAATAGCGAGGATAAATTATACATGATATACTAGCGAGGAGGAGATACACATGATATACTAGCGAGAAGAAGATATACATGATTTATTAGAGAGGAGGAAATATACATGATATACAAGTGAGGAGAAGTATACATGATATACTAGCGAGGAGGAGATATACATGATAGACTAGTGAAGAGAAGATATACATGATATACTTGCAAGGAGAAGATATACACGATATACTAGCGAGGAGAAGATATACATGATTTACTAGCAAGGAGAAGATATACATGATATACTACCGAGGAGAAGATATACATGATATACTAGCGAAGAGAAGATATACATGACATACTAGCAAGGAGGAGACATACATGATATACTAGAGAGGAGGAAATATACATGATATACTAGCGAGGAGAAGATATACATGCTATACTAGCGAGGAGAAGATATACATGATATTCTAGTAAGGAGAAGATATACATGATATGCTAACGGGGAGAAGATATACATGATATACTAGCGAGGAGAAGATATACATGATATACTAGCGAGGAGAAGATATACATGATATACTAACGAGGAGGAGATATACATGATATACTAACGGGGAGAAGATATACATGATATACTAGGGAGGAGGATATATATATATATAGCTAGGAGGAGATATACATGATATACTAGCTAGGAGGAGATATACATGATATACTAGCGAGGGGAAGATATACATGATATACTAGCGAGGAGAAGATATACATGATATACTAGCGAGGAGTAGATATACATGATATACTAGCTAGGAGGAGATATACATGATATACTAGCGAGGAGAAGATATACATGATATACTAGCGAGGAGAAGATATACATGATATACTAGTGAGGAGAAGACATACATGATATAATAGCGAGAAGGAGATATACATGATATACTAGCGAGGAGGTGATATACATGATATACTACCAAGGAGAATATATACATGATATACTAGCGGGGAGTAGATATACATGATGTAATAGCGAGAAGGAGATATACATGATATACTAGCGAGGAGATGTACATGATATACTAGCGAGGAGAAGATATACATGATGATAGACTAGCGAGGAAACGATATACATGATATACTAGCGAGGAGGAGATATACATGATATACTAACGAGGAGAGGATAAACATGATATACTAGCGAGGAGAAGATATACATGATATACTAGCGAGGAGGAGATATACATGATATACTATCGAGGAGAAGATATACATGATATACTAGCGAGGAGGAGATACACATGATATACTAGCGAGGAGAAGATATACATGATATACTAGAGAGGAGGAAATATACATGATATACAAGTGAGGAGAAGTATACATGATATACTAGCGAGGAGAAGATATACATGCTATACTAGCGAGGAGAAGATATACATGATATTCTAGTAAGGAGAAGATATACATGATATACTAACGGGGAGAAGATATACATGATATACTAGCGAGGAGAAGATATACATGATATACTAGCGAGGAGAAGATATACATGATATACTAACGAGGAGGAGATATACATGATATACTAACGGGGAGAAGATATACATGATATACTAGGGAGGAGGATATATATATATATAGCTAGGAGGAGATATACATGATATACTAGCTAGGAGGAGATATACATGATATACTAGCGAGGGGAAGATATACATGATATACTAGCGAGGAGAAGATATACATGATATACTAGCGAGGAGTAGATATACATGATATACTAGCTAGGAGGAGATATACATGATATACTAGCGAGGAGAAGATATACATGATATACTAGCGAGGAGAAGATATACATGATATACTAGTGAGGAGAAGACATACATGATATAATAGCGAGAAGGAGATATACATGATATACTAGCGAGGAGGTGATATACATGATATACTACCAAGGAGAATATATACATGATATACTAGCGGGGAGTAGATATACATGATGTAATAGCGAGAAGGAGATATACATGATATACTAGCGAGGAGATGTACATGATATACTAGCGAGGAGAAGATATACATGATGATAGACTAGCGAGGAAACGATATACATGATATACTAGCGAGGAGGAGATATACATGATATACTAACGAGGAGAGGATAAACATGATATACTAGCGAGGAGAAGATATACATGATATACTAGCGAGGAGGAGATATACATGATATACTATCGAGGAGAAGATATACATGATATACTAGCGAGGAGGAGATACACATGATATACTAGCGAGGAGAAGATATACATGATATACTAGAGAGGAGGAAATATACATGATATACAAGTGAGGAGAAGTATACATGATATACTAGCGAGGAGGAGATATACATGATAGACTAGTGAAGAGAAGATATACATGATATACTAGCAAGGAGAAGATATACATGATATACTAGCGAGGAGAAGATATACATGATAGACTAGCGAGGAGAAGATATACATGATATACTAGTGAGGAGAAGATATACATGATATACTAGAGAGGAGAAGATATACATGATATACTAGCAAGGAGAAGACATACATGATTTACTAGCAAGGAGAAGATATACATGATATACTAGCGAGGAGAAGATATACATGATATACTAGCGAGGAGAAGATATACATGATATACTAGCAAGGAGGAGACATACATGATATACTAGCGAGGAGAAGATATACATGCTATACTAGCGAGTAGAATATATACATGATATACTTGTGAGGGGAAGATATACATGATATACTAGCGAGGAGGAGATATACATGATATACTAACGGGGAGAAGATATACATGAAATACTAGCGAGGAGATGATATACATGATATACTAGCGAGGAGAAGATATACATGATATACTAGCGAGGAGGAGATATACATGATATACTAGCGAGGAGATGATATACATGATAGAGAAGCGAGAAGGAGATAAACATGATATACTTGCCAAGAGGAGATATACATGATATACTAGCGAGGAGAATATATACATGATTTACTATCGAGGAGGAGATATACATTATATACTTGCGAGGAGGAGATAAACATGATATACTAACGAGGAGATAATATACATGATATACTAACGAGGAGAAGATATACATGATGTACTAGCGAGAAGATATAAATGATGTACTAGCGAGGAGATATACATGATATACTACCGGGGAGAAGATATAACCTAAAAACCATACGACTGTTTTCATATTTTGTTGATTTCTTGAGAAAAAACATAAATGTATAAGTCATGTCCAGGTTTTCCCCTGTGTCAATTATTTTTGTCTCCACCTCCTTAGCCAAAACAATATATTTTTCGCCAATTTTTTTTTTTTTTCGCCAAGAAACATGAATATATTTTTCGTTTTTCAACAAAACTATGCTTGAAACACGTGTGTCACTCAAACGACTTTAAAGTAGTTTCCCAGACCTAATCAATAACCTGTATTAAAATCAAAGAATAGTTAAAGTTTAAAATCGGAGATTTTTCTTGCATTTGAACATTTTTCGTCACAACAACAGCTTTCTTTCCTAAACTATCTTTAAAAGGAGAGGAGACGTTTGCTTCAAACACGTGCGTCGCAAAGTGGTAAATGAATTCTTTATGTGACACTTAGCTGAAGCCATTTAACCATATCATTTTGTCAAACAATTCAATCAACACCTTTATCAATTAGTCCTTTGTTGTCGATAGCTATAAAATGCAATCATCTGATTATTGATTTTCTGTCCAAATTTTAATGAGGTCAAGGTGAATTCCGAGTATTGTCTGATCGGGTAAAGTTCGAGAAACTCGAAATAAAGTAAATAAACAAGATGGAATAAAATAAATCGTTATATATATTTCTTTTTTCAAATTTTTTCGCAAATGACGATTTTTTATCGCCACAATTATTATTTTTACCGCCAGCGGAGACCCTTCATGTCAATATGTCAACATTTTAATTGTATGATACAAAGTGTTTGATTCTATTCCATAGTCTAACGGGGGATAATTGCTTGAATGTCACTCTGTCGTGCAGACAAATCTAAAATCGATAACTCAAAAACAATGAAATGAATTCAGCCCCATAAAGTAAAGACAAAGCCCTAGATCTACGATTTTGCCGTATAATGTTTTCAAAGGCTGTCATAGAAATGTATAATATATTGCTTTGCGTCTGTTGTTTTTCGAATTACAGTGTCGTTGTTATGTGTGTGAATTCGGTTTAAGCACTTTTTATTTCAAATTCAACTGTTAAAGACAATTATAATGTAAGAACAGGGCTGAGTGGGTGATACAGCAGATTTGACCTCTCTTTTCTAGAGGAATAAACTTGCTCTATCACGCTCTCAGTTAGGAGTTACAAAGGAGAAGCAGCTGAAATTCTAAAGTAGTTTTACTGAGGCTATATTATCAGTTCGTTTTCGACTGTTTAGTACGAACTCCTTTTGGTATATTTCCATTGTCTTTCATCATGACAAAAGCTATGGCGTTTTCGACGTTTATATTATTTTATTATTTAAGAAATTCGGTGTTATGTGAAGACATATTTTTCTCTTATTATTGTGGGTTTTTTTTTTACATTTCTTGATCGGTGTAAGACAATAAACTAGAAAAATGTTAGTTTGTTACAAATGATTGCTTAAAACTTATCATTTATATATGTTGACGTCATGAAAAATACGATCATGCCCGATGACGTCATATATAAAGAACACAACTTTTTGCAAAAGTTTTAAAAGGAACGGATAACAACCATTAGAGAAGCGGATTCCACTGCTATAACTCGTGTGTTACGATGCATTCCCACTCTCAACATTTAAATAATAACTATTTATAAACATCGGCAAGCCTCGTGCTTTAAATGTTGAATTTGTCTCGAGTGAAGAAATATTGTATCACACTTGTAGTAGGTTATTTTGACAAGTTTATAGCATTGCAATTTTAAGTTATAATGAATAAATCAACGATAGTATATATTATTTTGTTCACAACACGCATCCTGTTATAGATATATAGTAGCGAAGAAATGCAAAAATGTTTTTGTCTTTTTTTCAGGTATTTTTGCATCTGGGTTTTCTGATAGGTGGAGTGTCGTTCACGAAAATTCAGAATGTGATATTGTTGATTGGGGGACGGATTTAAAAAAGATATATAATACTAAAGATACCATGTACTGTGCCAATCATTGCACTACAACTGATGGATGTACAAGCTTTGAATATAACTCGGTGAATGCAGTATGCAGACTTTTCAACAGGCCTATTAAAAGTAATAACGAAAGTACGTGTACACCAGGGAACAAAGTTTACTCTTACAGGAGATGGAAAGGTATAGTCTGTTTTACAAGTATTTGGTAAATATGATATGAGTAGCAATGATCATCCATTCTAGTCTCAATGTGTACGAACTCAAAAAACTTGATATATAACAAGCCATAGAAATGAAAAGATGTGGTATATGTGCCAATCCAACATCTCTCCCTTCAGATCATAATGTGTATTATCACCAAGCCATAGAAATAGGAATATATGATACGGTGTTGAAATTAGTAGCAATAAGTTAAAAAAAAGATTTGGTATTAGTGCAAATGAGAAAACTCTCAAAGTCATAATGTGTATTAACACCAAGGCACAGAAATAAGAAGATATGATAAGAGTAGCAATGAAATAATCATCCATCCAAAACAAAAATGTGTACAAACTCAAAATACTTGGTAATCAACACATCATACATATAAGAAGATGTGGTATAAGTGCATATGGGACAACTCTCCATCCAAGTCACAATGTGTATAAACAACAATATATAGAAATTAGAGCATAGGATATAAGTTATCCATCCAATTCAAAACGTGTACAAAATTAAAAAAAAACTTGGTAATCAATCAGTCATAGATGATGTTTTACCAGTGAGAATTTATTCACTTTTTTGAAATATGATTTTTTTTTCTCTAATTTTTATGCTATTTTCACATTTCCCGACCGGTGTGAGAAAAAGTTTCTCCTCACTTGTGAAAAAATCGGTTCTGGGCAGATCAAATGATTGATTGAAATTTAATTGTGACATACAATGTTCTTGTTTTCTTGTGAATGTTCTTATTGTGACGTCATGAAAAAGGCGAACATGCCTGATGGGAACACATAAAAAAGTACTCAAATTTCCTCAAACTTTAAAAAGGATGGATTAAAAGCAAATACAGAAACAGATTCAACCACTGTTTATACATGTATTACGTTATTTATCCACTCGCAACAGTGTCATTTGAATTATTTAAAAAGCTCGGCAAGCCTCACGCCGCGCTATGAAAATTAAAATTTAACTGTCTCGAGTTGTGAAATGTCGTAATACACTTGTTGCAGTTATAGAATCTATACTCCGGAGTTAAACGCATTTGTTCTCACTATTATTATTATCATTATTTATATTATTATCTTATCCGAGTACAAACAAGACAGGGGTGATATAAAAAGAAATATGTTAACATTGTCATCTTTATATAGTACCGACTACTATTATGTCTACAGTTAAAGATGGGCTTCAAACATTCTGTGGTGAGATATATTATACCAGTGGTGTTAAACAGATGTGAATTCTCAAAAATTCGAAATATCTTCTGCTTAATCTTCGATCACAACATGCGCAATCTTTGAAATCTTGCAGCAACATTAAGACTTTTGATTTGTTTTACTTTATACTTTAGAATTCACCATCTCATTAAACAGAGTTGGTTTTTTTTTTGTATATAAATGGGAATCGTAGATACAAATTTATTGTTTTGGGTTACAAAATTTATATTTTTGTGAAGAACCACACTGCATCTACCAGAAAATATACTATAAATAATATTATCAGAATCCTGGACTTTTGATCGACAATAGATTTTTTGAGTGGGATGATTCATTCAACAGACAGTCGGTAAAGCAATGTGTACTAATTGTGTAATTGGTGTCAAAAAGTATTTTTTGCCAACAAAGTCATATTCGACATTTTGGAAGACCAGCGACAGTATGTATTACGCGCCATTTCTCTTTCATGTATGTATGTCCCGTAGGTTAGAGAGGAGGGCGTGTCTGACATACATGTATTACGCCCCATTTCCCTTTGTTGTATGTCCCGTAGGCTAGAGAGGAAGGCGTGTTTGACATGCATGTATTACGCGCCATAACCCGTTGTTTTATGTATGTCCCGTAGGCTAAAGAGGACGACGTGTCTGATGTGCATGTATTACGGGCCATAACCCTTTGTTGTACGTATGTCCCGTAGGCGAAAGAGGAGGACATGTCTGACATGCATATATTAAGCGCCATAATTCTTTGTTGTATGTCTGTCCTGACTAGGCTAAAGAGGATGACGTGTCTGACTTATATGATACAATTTATTCATTTTTACAGATGGCTGTTCCGATCCAGGATATACTTATGATGAAGATAACAAGATATGTTTGTCCTTCCCTACTGACACGACCAAAACTTATTATTGGGATGAGGCACAGCCTTACTGTGAAGCTAAAAATGAATCCTTTCTTATAATAGATATTGTCCCTAGACTCCGTGTAGCTAGAGACATTATAGACATGAGGCCAAGTGAGTAAATTCATTAAGTATTTACTTGAAAATAAAATTTTCAAATATAAGTATAACAGACTCGTAGTTAGATGTAAATGCACAATAGAAAACAATATTTTTTTTACCAGTTTCGGGATCAATGAGTCTGGTTTAAAGCAAGCTGCACGAATTAAACTAAGCGGGCTTATGATTTGTAACGACAAACATACAGTGTCTTCTCCATACATTGTCGTAAATAAAGGCAACAGAAGTATACCGCTGTTCGAAAGTCATAAATAGATTGCTGGAAAAACAATCCAGGTTTCAATCTAAAACTGAGGGAAACAGTCAACTATAGGAGGATATACACGAAACAAACGAAACACTATAATGCAACAAGCAACAAAATATGAAAGAACACACACAGACACGAACTATAAGATAACAACTGCATTCTTTCTGACACGGTACATGACATTTTAAGAAGTAAATGGTGGGTTGAACATGGTGTTGTGTCAAGCAAAGCCTTACGTTCGTTTTGCTTTAGTAGTTACAAATCATAACCTTGGTATATGTAATGGGTTTCGGAAAAGTTGACTTATTGATGACAAAACTGGTAAAAAAGAACAAACATAGATAAGTTATGCATTAATCTACTAAAAACTTGTGATGCGTATCATACATTTTGTGAACAAAGTCATTGTTAAATTAGGCATGATAAACTAAGAAAAAAGAAAAACCACCTTGCTAAATTCTTTTATGTAATGTTACCATTTAGTAATATTTCAAACATTGTAATATGAGCGGGAAATTTGGTTAGCCATAACATTAGGTTCAATCTACTATATTTCTTAATGTCCCTTACAAAGTCAGAAACATTCAAATATCTAAAAGTGTGGCATATATATGTTTATTTTTGTTTTACTTCTGTCGTTTTGTTCTTCTTTTGGTTCTCTCTTATATTTGATGTGTTTCCCTCGATTGTACTTTGTAAAAGAGAGACAAAAGATATCAGAGGGACAGTCAACTCATAAATTAAAAATAAACTGACAACGCCTTAAGTTTTTTCTCTCAATCAATTTATAAACTTTGAACAATGGTATACAACTGATGTCTTTTTATGTCATAAAACAAAGCTAAATATATATTTAAAAGTCAGTTTACTGTCATACAATTGAAAGGTTTAGATAGCTTTAAAATCATGTTTAATCAATCATTTTCTACATAAGAAAATATTTCTGTGCCAAGTCAGGAATAATTATGATAGTTGATAGACATTTGTGTGATGTGTTTTAGCTGTGTATGTTACTGTTTACTGTTTGCTAAACATTCAAAAGTGGTTGATCAATTGATTCCAGTCAGTTCTTGCACAGTTCAAGTATTTGAATCATTCTTTTCTTTTTAAATTTGTACAAATATCGTTTCTTCGACAATCCTTTTAAGTTCTTATCAACGCTAAGACATCTACATGTAATCTGTAAAAGTTATTTCGGGTTCATCTTTGTGAAAAGTAAAATAACAAAAAAATCTGAATTCATAAGAATATTCAAAACGGAAAGTTTCTAATCAATATGTAAAATAAACATCTCAATCACATCAAACCAATAGACAACAACTGTCATACAGCTGACTTTATACAGGTAAAATAAACAGCTCAAATACATCAAATCAATAGACAACAACTGTCATACAGCTGACTTTATACAGACATTTTTTAAGTTTAAAATAGTGGATTTAACATTGCTTTATAGCTAGCTAAACCTCTCATTGGTATGATAATCACATCATAATGACAACGATGCGTGACCAAACAAACAGACATAATAGTTAAAAATCGCAACAACAACAAAAAGAGCAGTCAACATTTTCTTTTATAATCTTTATCACTTTATAAAACGAACCAAAATGTGCGATTCATGTTACTGTTATCCCATTCTGTTTCGCAAATTGTGTCTTTGCTGATTTCGCAGCAGTGTATGAGCTTTCAATTCAACAGTTATTTTCCTCTATGTTATTTTTGGCAAAATTGTGTCGTTGCTGCTTTCCCACCAGTGCATAAGCTTTCAATTGATCAACAGTTACTCTCCTCGATGTGGGAAATCAAACTATAACCTTTAATTGTGCACGTATTTGTGTTAAAGTCTGTCTTTTATTTAATTAATTAAGTTTTTTTAATTGCAATAATACCAGTTCTCAATATTTTTATATATTTACACAGTAAACAGATTAACATTTATTTGAATATCCTGAAGCTTTAAAAAATATTTTATTGACAACGATGTGTGAACAAACTAAACAGGCATACTAGGTAAATATGTCAAAAGTTGGGGAACAGCAGTAAACATTGCAGTTTTTTCTCTATCGATCACCAAAAAGCAGATATGTTTGTAAACACATCTATCAATGTCAAAGCCCTGACTTCTAAATTATTCTCTTTTTTTTTATCTTTCCTCGGTATTGTAATTAATAATTTGCATTGAATCATATGCTGCAATTTGTATGACACATTACAAAGGATCTACTTACCCTTCCGGAGCACCTGAAATCACCCGTAGTTTTTGATGGGGTTCGTGTTGCTTGTTCTTTAGTTTTCTATTTTGTGTCATGTGTATAATTGTTTGCCTGTTTGTCGTTTTCAATTTTATCCATGGTGTTGTCGGTGTATTTTCAATATTTTCAATGTATGAGTTTGTCCCTCTGGTATCTTTTGTCCCTCTCTTACATCCTTCATTTCCTAGATAGATCTAGTGATTAAAAATTACTGTTGTGATTCGTTTTACTTTTCTAATGCGAGAAACCATGGTCAAGGTTATGGAATATATCAATCTAATTATTCGCCACCAAACAGAACTGATGATAACTACGCACGCTGATAGATTATTGTGTTTTGTTATCAATCGTTGAATATTTTTCTATATTACATTTCTTCATTTCATCTTAGGAATGACTGTAATATGTTTTCTGTCTTTCAATAAATATTATCATAAATGAGGTGCACATTAAATAACCAGCACCATATTTTTATGTTATTTCGAATAGACAGAAAAAAATATTACAGTCATTCCCTATAATATAATTCTAAATTCCATTTATAACTGGAGTAAATCATGAAAAACTTTGATGACCTGTAGGTGACATGACAAAGTCATATTTATGAGCTGATAAACAAAAAAACGTCAGCCAATAAGAAGACGCGTTACATTCAGATTATTATTGTATAAATCTCTTCTATATACTAAAAAGTAATTGAAAGAAATCATTATATTACAGGATATGATTTAAGGACTCATTGGATCGGTGGGAGGAGAGGTACGGATGGTGTATTTAGATGAATTTATGGAACATATATGCCGCCGACCAACAGGTGGCACTGGTTCAAAGACCCAGCAAATAACCCAACCTGGGACTGCGTAGGGATACACAAATAGAGATTCGCTTTTAATTATTATGTAGTTGATTGCGATGTTCAAAAGAGATTGTTTTTGGTAAAACGTTTTTATGATAATTTGCCATTTTAGAATGTTATGTAGTGTTATTTGTTTGTCTAACTAACTCACTGACTCAAGTTTCACGCCTCATGTCGTACTGTACGGAACATTATTTGTAGAACTAACAGACGCTAGTATCACGTCTCATGTTGAAATAGTACTGTACGGATCATTGTTTGTCATTCTTACTGACACTAGTTTCACGTCTCAGGTTGACATCGTACTGTGTGGAACATTGTTTGTATAACTTTCCGACACTAATGTCACGTGTAATGTTGAAATCGTACTGAACGAAACATATTTTTTGTCATTCCTACTGACACTTATTTCACGTCTCATGTTGAAATCGTACTGTATGGAGAATTGTTTGTATAACTTTCTGACACTAATGTCATGTGTCATATTGAAATCGTACTGTACGGAATATGTTTTGCATAACTTTCTGACGCTAGTGTCACGTGTCATTTTGAAATCGTACTGTAAAGAACATTGTTTGTCATACTTACTGACACTAGTTTTACGTCTCAGGTTGTCATCGTACTGTATGGAACATAGTTTGTATAACTGTCTGACACGAATGTCACGTGTCATGTTGAAATCGTACTGTAAATATATAGTGTTGGTCTAACTAACTGACACTACTGTCACGTCTCAAGGTGTAATCGTACTGTATAGAACATCGTTATTTAACTAACTAACTAACGGAAGTGTCACGTTTCGGGTTGTTATTGTACTGTATACACCATTGTTGGTCTATCTAACTGACACTAGTGGCACGTCTTAGGTTGTAATCGTACTGTATAGAACAATGTTTGTATAACTTTCTGACACTAATGTCACGTGTCATGTTAACATCGTACTAAACGGACTATTTTTTGGTATAAATCACTGACGCTAGTGTCACGTGCCATGTTAAAATCGTACTGTACGGAACATTGTTTGTCATACTAACTGACGCTAGTGTCACGTCTCAGGTTGACATCGTACTGTATGGAACATTGTTTGTATAACTGTCTGACACCAATGTCACGTGTCATGTTGAAATCGTATTGTACAGAACATTTTTTTATAACTTTCTGACACTATTGTCACGTCTCATGATGTAATCGTACTGTATGCATGTAGAACATCGTTTGTCTAACTTACCGACGCAAGTGTCACGTTTCAGGTTGTAATGGTACTGTATACACCATTGTTAGTCTTTCTAACGGACACTAGTGTCACGTCTTAGGTTGTAATCGTACTGTAAATAAATAGTGTTGGTCTAACTAATTGACACTACTGTCACGTCTCAAAATGTAATCGTACTGTATAGAACATCTTAATCTAACTAACTGAAGGTAGTGTCACGTTTCAGGTTGTAATTGTACTGTATACACCTTTGTTGGTCTATCTAATTGACACTAATGGCACGTCTCAAGGTTGTAATCGTACTGTATTGAACAATGTTGGTTTATCTTATTGACACTAGTGTCACGTCTCAGGGTGTAATCGTAGCGTATATAACATTGTTAGTTTATCTAACTGACACTATTGTCACGTCTCGGTGTTAAATCGTACTGTATAGAACATTGTTTGTCTAACTAACTGACGATAGTGTCACGTCTTAAGTTGTAACCGTACTGTACTGAACATTGTTTGTATAATTTTCTAACACTTATGTCACGTGTCATGTTGAAAACTTGTGTCATGTCTCAGGGTGTAACCACAGTGTATATAACATTGTTAGTTTATCTAACTGACTCTAGTGGCACGTCTTTGGTTGTAATCGTACTGTATAGAATAATATTGGTTTTTCTAACTGACACTAGGGGCACGTCTTATGTTTTAATTGTACTTTATAGAAGATTGTTGGTTTTTTCTAACTGACACTAGGGTCACGTCTTAGGTTGTTATCGTACTATATATAACATTGCTAGTTTATCTAACTGACACTAGTGTCACGTCTCAGGGTGTGACGGTAGTGTATATAACATTGATTATTTATATAACTGACACTAGTGGCACGTCTCGGGGTTAAATCGTGCTGTATAGAACATTGTTTGTCTAACTAACTGACGATAGTGTCACGTCTTAGGTTGTAACCGTACTGTACTGAACATTGTTTGTATAACTTTCTGACACTTATGTCACGTGTCATGTTAAAACTAGTGTCACGTCTCAGGGTCTAACCACAGTGTATATAACATTGTTAGTTTATCTAACTGACACTAGTGGCACGTCTGGGGGTGTGATCGTACTGTATATAACATTGTTTGTCTTACTAACTGACGCTAGTGTCACGTCTTAGGTTGTAATCGTACTGTATACAACATTGTTGGTTTTTCAAACTGACACTAGAGGGACGTCTTAGGTTGTAATCGTACTGTAAAGAATAGTGTTGGTCTAACTAACTGACACTACTGTCACGTCTAAAGTGTACTGGTACAGTATAGAAAATCGTTATTTAACTAAATAACGGTAGTGTCACGTTTCAGGTTGTAATTGTACTGTATACACCACTGTTGGTCTATCTAACTGACACTAGTGGTACGTCCTAGGTTGTAATCGTTCTGTATAGAACAATGTTGGTTTATCTAAATGACACTAGTGTCACGTCTCAGGGTGTAATCGTAGCGTATATAACATTGCTGGTTTATCTAATTAACACTATTGTCACGTCTCGGGGTTAAATCGTACTGTATAGAACATTGTTTGTCTAACTAACAGACGATAGTGTCACGTCTTAGATTGGAATCTTACTGTACTGAACATTGTTTGTATAACTTTCTGACACTTATGTCACGTGTCATTTTAAAAACTAGTGTCACGTCTCAGGGTGTAACCGTAGTGTATATAACATTGTTGGTTTATCTAACTGACACTAGTGGAACGTCTCATGTTGAAATCGTACTGTACTGAACATTGTTTGTATAACTTTCTGACACTAATGTCACGTCTCATGTTGAAATCTTACTGTACGGAACATTGTTTGTTTAACTTTCTGACACTAATGTCACGTCTCATGTTGAAATCGTACTGTACTGAACATTGTTCTTATAACTGTCTGACACTAATGTCACGTCTCATGTTGAAATCGTACTGTTCGAAACATTTTTTTATAACTTTCTGACACTACTGTCACGTATCAGTATGTAATCGTAGTGTATATAACATCTCACTGACACTAGTGGCACGTCTTTGGTTGTAATCGTACTGTATAGAACAATATTTTTTTAACTGACACTAGGGGCACGTCTTAGGTTGTAATCGTACTGTATAGAACATTGTTGTTTTTTTCTAACTGACACTAGGGGCACGTCTTATGTTGTTATCGTACTGTATAGAACAATATTGGTTTATCTAACTGACACTAGTGTCACGTCTCAGTATGTAGTCGTAGTGTATATAACATTGCTAGTTTATCTAACTGACACTAGTGGCACGTCTTTGGTTGTAATCGTACTGTATAGAACAATATTGTTTTTTTCTAACTGACACTAGGGGCACGTCTTAGGTTGTAATCGTACTGTATAGAACATTGTTGGTTTTTTCTAACTGACACTAGGGGCATGTCTTAGGTTGTTATCGTACTGTATAGAACAATATTGGTTTATCTAATTGACACTAGTGGCACGTCTCAGGGTGTAATCGTAGCATATACAACATTGTTGGTTTATTTTACTGACACTACTGTCACGTATCAGGGTGTAATCGTACTGTATAGAACATTAACGGTAGTGTCACGTTTCAGGTTGTTATTGTACTGTATACACAATTGTTGCTATTTCTAACAGACACTAGTGTCTCGTCTTATGTTGTAATCGTATTAGATTAACGGATAGAAAATAATTGAATAAAGATTGGAAAAAGCATACAGTGCTAGGCAATATATACCACCCTTCCCTTCGTTATCGTCTTGCTACAGAAACATGCCACATAGATCCTTCGTTTGTTCTTTTCTGATATATTCTTTGAGGAAATTTTCTTAAATATATGAATTAAGACCATAATTTTACTTAATGAAAATTACTTTGAATGGTCTTATTTCCGATTACCGACTTTTGACTCAAGTTTCTATTTTTTTCCCAATAGGTTAACTTCTCAGTGGTAAGAAAGCCTAGTTCTCAGTCAATTACGCGCAACCAAAAAAAGCACAATCAATTATATAAACAGTGCAATCTCGTGGGATGTTTACTGATTTTGTCTTGGATAGAATAACATTAAACAGTCAACTTTTCCTCAAAATTGTACCGATTAATATCTCGAATTTACTTATTCATGTTATTTACGTTACTTTTGATTGACCTAGTACCAGGATTTAAAATTTCATAAACAATTTCATTCCTGAGTCAAAAGTCGGTACGAAAATGAGTTTGTTTTTTATCTGTGCATTGCTTATTTTAACATGTCCATGCATGGTTCATAAGAATAAAGTAGATCTTAAATCAGAAACTTAAGTTTGCAATATTATCTGTCAATTTCTGTATCTGCAGTTTGTCAACGACTGTTCTTCTTTTAATGGTGAGAAGTAGGATTGATTCTGAAACATTTTTATTAATTAACATGAAAAACAATTTTCGGCTGATTGAAAGTTCAAGCAACGCTTGTTTCTAATATAAAATATTATATAAAACAATACGGTTTAAAAACAACGGTTTTATGACGTGACTGTAAACATTGAATGCTCAAAGTTCGACTCTCAATATTAACGGAAAAAAAATCTTTTATTAATTTTTGAAAATCGATATGTAGCACATGATATAGACTAGGACAGCATTTGGTGACATAAAATCGTGTTTTTGAGCCCTGTCACAGTTATGTATGAACATAACAATAGCACAACCGATAAAACTCAACTGCAAATGGCTAACGGTATCGGTAAAAAGAACAAAATTCCAAATAATGTGAAGATGATAGATACAAAAGACAGATATAAGAGTAGCCATCATTCCTAATATTTTGATAAAAGTATAAAACATGGAAAAACAAATCAAATTTGTCTTGACTAAAGTATAATTCAAAGCAAATACAATGGATCTAGTGTACAAAGACGACAATATAATAATCGGGGAAAAACAATGTTAAAGTGAACGAAAATGTTATCTACAGAATGTAGCATGAGGAATACTATAACTGATAATATATCTTTTTGTATGTTTAAAGGTTTTTTATTGATTTAATTTTTAAAAGCAAAAATATTTCTGGCAAAATATTTTTTTTGAAGAGTTCCACACGCTTTTTAATTAACAACCTTTGATGTTGAAGTTATTTAATTTAGACGGAAGTTCATTTATAAGATTTTAGTTTAAAGCAACTATACGAACATAATTTACTTGATTTACAATTTGTTATAGATGAAATATTAGTATTACCATTCTAAACTATTGTTCTTGTAATTATCGTTGTTCACCTCTTACATTTTCTTATATTTGATGAGTTTCCCTCAGTTTAAGTTTTTAACCCGGATTTGTTTTTTTCTAGCAATTAATGTGTTTCGAACAGCATATACTACTGCTGCCTTTATTTCAATACACCAAATACACCAAATAGAATACTGACAAACCTATGCTTGATTTTTTTCAATTGTTTTGAAATTTATATGTGACGCCATTTTTGTGGCGTTGATACTGTCGTGTAAAGAGCAGTTCGTGGTTCTGTTGTACTATTTGTCTGTGCTGTCCTTTGTTGTTTTATGTCTTCGTTTTAATTTCTTGGTTATCATGTCTAAATTTACAATCGTATTGTTTATTTATGTACCTGACCTGAATGTTCTTGTATCTATTTTTACTGTACTCTTGGCATGCAATCTTGTCATTGTATTGTTATATTTAACATTGCTATTACAGCCCGAGGTTTTGATAGCCACAAAACCAGATTCAACTCACCATGTTGTTCTTAAGATTCTTGTACCAAGTCAGGAAAATGTCAATTGTTATTTTATATATATTTTAAAAAGGTAGGTATTTTCTTTGAAAGCTGCATTGCCGTTTTTGTTGTTGCACTTCAGTGTTTCTGTTGTTTCGTTGTTTTCCTCTTATAGTTGATGTGATCGGTTAAGTATGAACACCTGTTTTCACTCAATCGATTTCTGACTTTAAAACAGCGGTAAACTGTTGTTGCACTTATCAACAATTACAGGCTCTATATTTTTTTCTTCATTCTTTTATATAAATAAGACCGTTAGTTTTTCTCGTTTAAATTGTTTTACTTTGTCATATCGGGGCCTTTTATAGCTGGCTATGCGGTATGGGCTTTGTTCATTGTTGAAGGCCGTGCGATGACCTCTATTTGTTCATGTCTGTGTCATGTTGGTCTCTTGTGGACAGTTGTCTCATTGGCAATCATATCGCATCTTCTTTTTTATATATCTATAAACACAATCTGAGTCACCGTAAAAAAATAAATGAGTGATATTCTGTTTTATAAACAATTCTACAGACACAGTTAAATCGTGTAACCATATCTCTGTAGCTTTAACGTTTGTTAATAAATGATCTGATTTTTCACTCCTTTATAACACAAAATATTATAATATTCATGTCTGATTAAACAAAAAAATAGATGACAGACCAAAGTTAGTTGACGTAGTCAATATAATAAATACATATAATCATTAAAATGTAATTTCAAAAGGTTTCCCATTTTCTAGGCTTCATCATTTAAAGACCAAAACTGTCACGCTTTTTTTACTTGGTACAATGCAGAAAAGCAATACGATGTCTTTAAATGTAGAAAAAGATCTAACTACCAATTATTGATTGTTTTTTTTTTAAATCAGCGGACGAGTATTATAGTATTGATTTATAGTAAAATATGATATATTGTACTTTAACAACTTTCTTTCTGGACATTATGGGTAAATGGTTTTATTCCAGTGTCTTACGTCTATTTCTAAGTCGATTTTGGTGTTGATGGTGGATTTGGAACGCTATTCTTTCCAGTGATATTTAATTTTTTCGTGTTACCATTTAGATGTGTTGAGTGTAGCTACACGTCTAATTGAATTTGCCAGATATAATTGATTTTGTAAACTATATTTTGAATATATCTAGTATCTTTTTTCACCATACGTAGTATTACCACAAGTGAAGAGTTTGTCCAAAATTCCATATAAAAGCGAGTGTACTAAATTCTATCGAATTAGATGAAGACCGAGACCGAGACAAACAAAATATGTTACCATATCTCATAGGATATATTAACTTAGCATACTTTTAAGTAGGTGTCTTTTGATAAAAGATAAATGCTTTTTAACATCATGAACTTTTATAAAAACAAAAGTACAAGATGAAGTGAAAATTATTTTTCAAGACTTATCTATTTATATTTATAAAGTATTTTTTCTCCCTTCAATGAAAAACTGGTCATACTTTAAACTAAATTCACCTGTTTCAAAAATGTACTAAATAACATATTCTATTTAAATCCCTTTTCATCTGCTCACTAGTCATGCTAGTTGGCCATTGTGTAAAATTGTTGGATCGTTTAAACAGACGGTTACCTACTTTTATATTTCATTACAATAATGAATACCTTTAAATGAAATCTACGAATGTTGTGTAACTAGTTGTGAAGATTTGTTTTTAACAAAAACGTATGGAAAGAAAATCAAAGATGGCCGATCATTTATGATGTGATTTTAAACTGAGGTACGTATTTTTGTTAAGTTTCAAAACAATTATTTAATTATGCTTTGTGTGATATTAATCCTCACCCGAGTCAATGTGAACAAAGACAACACATGCACGTAAACGAAATTGAAATAAGATAAATTTCCACGAACTTCGTGACAGGCTTAGGTATTCCTTTTTCATCGTCGTCATCCAATATGTAGCTGGTTATGCCAAAGACAAATAATGAAATAACATTAGACATGTAAAATATTATCTTTAAGATAATCACATCAAAAAGTTAACACAAGGAATTAAATCAACATTATTTTACTTTTAAAACAGAAAGTATTGTAAGATGCCCTTATGCTCAATCAAAAGATCAAATACATCGTCTCATTAAACAGTGTCTTGTATGTGGTAGGCCGTGTTCACATCAAACGATATGTACAGTAAACATCTATAAACCTTGTTTAATTACCTGTACATAAGATTTGTTCACACTTGTAAACTATATTTCATTTCAATGTTCATTATGTCGAACCGAATGCAAATTTTTCGGACAACTTTTCTAGCAGTTGGGGAACGACCAATTGACTTCAAAAAGGGGGGATGTATTTCTTCTGTGAAATATTCCGATCCCCAATTTAACAAAATACAAATTCTGGTCATCATTGTTCATAGAGATGATAACAAAATTATTCTGAATCCAGAGTTTCCCCATACATTACAATGATAAATATTGAAAATAGATATTTGATTCCTGGTATCGAAAAATACTAAATAAAAACGTTCGCGCGAAAAAAAATGCTGAAACAAAAATAAACATCCCCCTTTTTTTGAAGTTAAGTGGTTGCTCCCTTATGAAAGACATTTTGACGATTTGCAGTAGTTTCACAATACTAAAGATGTCTCGATTACGCATTTTAAAACGTAGACTGAAGCAGTGTGCTAACAGACAAAGAAAAAGTATTGAGATGTTAAAAGGACCACTAAATTTTTATCTTTTCTGTTTGTTTCAAATGGTTTTTTTTCTAAGGAGTATTTAGCAAAGGGAGAAGTGAATGTTTTTTTTATTTCTAAGTGTATTTTAACGGATCTCAGATACTTGACACACAATACAATTTACCTCACACTTTTTAGGAATTCATTTATGAGTGAATCGTTGTTTGAGTAAAGACCAGTGGCAAATATCTCCGTGTACGTCCAGTCGAATCTTGAAGATCTTTTCAAATGAAATAAGTGTTCGGCAATGATGATGCTTTGAGTCTTGATAAAGGGTTAATAAAGCTACATATTTTTTTTTATAACAAATAAATATATCAAATTTAGACAAATATAAAAAAAAATCGTTCCTTCCTGAATAATACTTGTTAAAAATAAAGTTATAAATGCCTAATTTTGTGTACACTTAACCTACTCAAGGCTAACACTGACTATGGACTGCATGTAAACAAAACATGAATTAAACTGCATGTAAACATTGAGTTTTATCAATGGGAATGCAATTGTGCTTAGTTTTCGTGTTATTTACACTTACACAACACCGAGTTTAGGTCAATGTGAACACGACCTTAGTGTCAAGACATTGTAGCAGTGTAAATGTATCTTATAGAGTACCAAAAACAAAGAAGATAACAGAAACAAATAGAAGCTTAAATTAAAAGATAAAAATCATATCATTACTCATCTGCCTCAAATATTTTCATTAAGTATTTAAAAATACATATCACGTATATGAGGGCAGAAATTTACCTATTTTAAATTTAAGGAGATTTATAATTCTGATTTCATGCATATTCGCGTGTGATTAATTTGTGTTATACTACAAAAAGTATTGTTTGTTAAACCGGATGTCCAAAGGAAAATCGGTAATTGATTTAGGTATGCATGGTGGACGGACGGCTCAAAAACAAGTGTCCGTACATTTACCCAGGGACAGATCAACCAAAGTTTTCAAATTTGAATATGTTGATTCTTATAACAAAATGGATATATGGTTTAATATTGACGATATTTACTCTCATCGTTTAGGAGTTATGGTTGTTTTCAAAGATTGAAAAATGGCATTTCCAGTCATGTCCTTTATTTAACTCATGAACCATTCAACCAAAGCGTCAAATTTTCATATAATGTTACTTATAAATGGCAAATGGTGGTCAAGCTTATTATCGTCTGGAGTTTAGATCTTTGTGATATTAAAAAACCAGGACATAACATAAATGTTAGAAAAATCTAGTTTGCTGTCACGTCGATGGCCTCTTGTTGAAAGTAAAATAATCCGAATACCGAATTCCAAGGAATATTTTGGTTTTATAGCTAGCCACACATATCACTTGTCTGGCAGTTGCATAAACTTACAGCATACGACAACGATGTGTGAACAAACCAATAAACATAATAGGTAAACAGGTCTCAAATAGGGATACATCAGTCAACATTGTCCAGGTTGTTTTGTGAACTTAAAAACAATAAAAAAAAAAAACAAATATGCCATCAAAGAAAAACAAAATGGCATACAGACAAAGCACATAAGCAATGAAGAAAGACAAGAATACAAAACATTATAACAGTACAATAATAAAATGGGATGCATAAGTTTAACATACTGGTATGTAGATAAATATTGTATTTAGTTTCTGTAAACAAAAGTAATACACAATACACAGAATATGATGTGAACTACAATGATCGATTACTTATTCGGAAACACGTTAATTGAGAAAATAATCATCCGTTACCAGTAACATTACATAATTTCCGTGCCGTCTGCGCATGAAGTTGCGCAATAATATCGTAAGTCATATACATTGTCGTAATTTGCCATAACAATACAATTGGATCATAAAACTAATCTTTTTATTTGAATACATTGAGATAGAGTTGAATAACTACTAACTGTAATTTCAAAATTAGATATATTTATTGTTACAATTGTCTTTGTCGAAATAGTACTTCCGTTCTAAAAATATTGAGCGTGTTCTTGACGTCGGAGAAGACTGAAGAGAGAATAACTCATAATAATCGAACACGTAAACTGCTCTTCATGAATACTGTAATGCAGATCGAAAGTGTAGATAACGATCTGTAATTTAGTAGCTTGTGAAGCAGTTTCACCCTTGTCTAACACTAGAAAAGGTCCGACAAATATGCAAAAGATGGATGCAAACAAATCATGAAAAGGTGGAAAACTGATAAGCAAATACTAATACATTGAAAAAAAATGCCCAAAGAGTGGTTCACGACCCCTGAAAATAATTGTTAAACGTAAAATTAGCAGAAATAATTTTAAAACAATATCCATGTCGACCATCAAACAATGACCCCCACTTTTTAGACTGAAATATACATGTAACCATAGGCATAGCTCATGGTACTTTTATCATGTGATTGATTTGTAAATTTGTGGACCTTAGAGTTCAGGTGTGTATACGTCATCTGCATAGGGGTCGGACCATTATGGTTTCTGGGAGAAAAGGTTATGAAAATAGGAGGTTTATATAATATATGATAACAGAATTTTCTTGTTGTAAACCTGGAATATTCTAATGCGAATGCGGGTGATTTTGATCGAATTCTAGTTATACCATTTATCTCTACTTTTTTCTAATTTTCTTAAATTTTTCTGAATTTCTTATAATTTAACACCACATATTCTTCATTGTTATGTATATTTCATTTATTTACAAATGTATTGTGCACATTACATACATTATTATCTATTCTTTAAAACTTTTCTTTACACTCCTACAATGTATTTGATCCTACAGAACCTTTAATGGGAGAAAAACAAAACTCAAAACAGGAAAACCGATCTTGCCATAAAATGTTTTTTTTATTAATTTTAAAAGTTTATTTGGCCTCAGTTCATAATATTGCTTTTAACTGATAAGCAATTGGCTCAAGAACACAGTTATTTCGGAGTGCATTTCTTTAACATGTTACAGACATTAAATAAAAACTTTTAAAATTTACACCTTCTTCTGTAAGGCATATTTTTTTTAAAGGTGTATGAACAAAAGTTGCAAGATATGTAACTTTATCTAGAGTCTATATTTATAACAAAGAAAATTCAAATGATACTAACTATGTTCCTATCAAATAGGATAGTAGGACTTAACCAACTTTGTGTGACCTTAGCAAATTTATTGAATTTTAATTTGATGACGAACTTATTGTACATACAAGACTCGTCACATTTTTATTCCTTGATAAAGCTTGTTAGATAAGGATACAGACTATTCATATAACTCATTTTGCACATTTTTCTATTATAATCTTCTTTCCGCTAGATTCAGATAATGTACTCAAGAACTGTCTTCTAACCAATTGCAGTTGACGTTCAGTATATTAAGTGTGATTAGTCTCAAATTTATCAATACACATTACAATCATATGATTATATTGTTCCAGATGAATGGACAAGGGTTATTTCTGAGGGAATCCTCTTCTACTTGATTTACTTGACATTTTATTCAAAATTTATTAAAAATATGTTTTAAAGTAGCTTTCCAGACTATAATAAAAATCAAAATCAAGGTTTAAAAGACCGATTCATGATTGAGCCAGAATAAAAATATCATATGTTTGCACGAAACAATCTGTAATGAGTGTGTTTCTATGCATGTTATTTGAAAAACATTGGACACGAAATGATATCATTTTTATATTTATCACGAATAATATTAGTAATAAAGCGGCAATAACTCAATGCTTAACACAATTTCAGGACGGATGAAATTTGACTTACTAAACATTTTCATTAGTCAGATTTGCTCTAAATGCAGCGAAAATGACACAAATGATTTCACCTCGATGTTTTATGTTTTGTTATGATGACCATCTTGCTTGGTAGGCGGGATTATCGGATACATTTTTAAAACTAAATACCCTAGTGATGATTTAGGCCAAGCTCGCTGTTTTATTTTCTTTGTTAACATAGTTGCAGAGGAGAAGATTGATGTAAAAGATAACAAATATTTACGAAATATTGTGTAACATTTACTTTGAAAGACCATAGCTCTTAATGGGGTCAATTTTGGTCATGTTGACAAATTTTTAGACCTTACTTTTATTATGACTTTTTATTTTCGAATGCAGTGGGTCAAACATATTTATAGTCACCCCCTCCTTTCGAATTGAAAAATCAAATAGTTGTGTTTTGAGGGCATACAATACAGATTGATTCCATATTGAAATGTTGATGAACATTTGCATATGAACTAATTTTTACCTGTTTAAATCAAACACATTATAAAATGTATACCTTCATGTGCTACATTTTGAGTAAAATGAGGTCGACATTTCAGATTGTGTTCCATTCGAAAGAGATAGATAACTTTTTTTTTAAAGATAAACACAAGCTCTCTTTCATTAAATTATCTATAATTTTTTTGTAATGTTCTTAAAATTGGTCGTTATTGCTTGTCATATAGTCGTATAAGACTAAGATGTTTATTTAAAGCAAAGTTTTATAAAAAAAAATCACTTTCCACCTGAAACTCAAAGATTATTGGTACAGCCTCTTAACCATCTGATAATGCAATTGTCTTTACAATACAAAAATAACATTGTTTCATGAAAGACAATTTTGATTATTTTGAGTATTAATATGTATAGTTGAAAGATTGCTTCAAAACTAAACAGTAGATTTAGTTTGACAGTGAGTTTAATTATACGCAGAAGGAACATTTGAGCATCATGATATGTACATATGTGGGAATAAACTCATCATAGATACCAGGGCTAAATTTTATATATACGCCAAACGCGCGTTTCGTCTACAAAAGACTCATCAGTGACGCTCAAATCCAAAAGAGTTGAAAAAAGCCAAATAAAGTACGAAGTTGAAGAGCATTGAGATTCAAAATTCTTATATAACATGTATAATATATATGAAATATAAAATATATTCCTATGAAATATAATTGGATTCCATTTCGCATAAATTATATGACGCAAGTGCTAAAACTGTTTCAAATTATCATCGTCGACAACATCCATTTTGTAATCATACATATTATTGTTGATTAGCTATTTTAAGAACCACCACGAGAGAGTATTGCTCACAGCATTATAAATACGACTAACAAAAAGTACAGGCATTATTCTGACTCAGTAACTAGTATCTGTCCAATTTACATAATAAAGCCGACTCGATTTTAAATGCATAAAACAACAATTAATCTATTTTGACAACAAAAAAGCCAGCGTTCTCCGACACAGGGTATGAAAAACTACCAATGGATTATTGAGGTATTGTAAACACCCCTTAATGTTTTGATGAATAGTTGACAAATGTTTTTTTAAAAATTATTTAGACACCAAACATGCCAAACAAAACGATAGTTTATAATCAAATGAGATTGAATAAAGAAACTTTTGCATTAACAACTTGTCAAAGATAAAAGTCTGAAACACAATCAAAATCAAAATGTAACGAACACAAAATGTTATTGATGTTATAGTAGTCAAAAATGATCAATTTAGATGCTTATGTGTACGGCCCTGTCATTTGTAAGGGCCAAATGTTATAGTCACCTGAAGTGTTGTTTTCCTTACCCTATATTATTTAATTGATCTATAAGCAATCAGTCAATTAACAAATATAAATTCAATTACATCCAAACTAACCTTCTCACAAATCACATGCAAATGACCCCAGTCACACGGTATACTGTATTTATATATGTTTAACATTAAACAAAGGACAAAAAGGACAGTTTACATTTTTTTTATTTTTTACTAAAGTCTTATTTGTCGTTTATTTAATTAGTGTCGAGTTTTTTTTTTAGAAGGACCAGGTACGCTGTCACTTTATAATATATTCGTCTATTACATATCTAACAATAATTCTCATGTATGGATAAATGGTGCATTGTTATCGATTATAGTTAGTAACCAACAGGGAATTATAATCATTTATTCAATCTATGTTTGTGTTGTATCACTATATTTCATTTATATATCTATTCTTATTGGTGAAATAAGGGAATGATAACATTTGTATAAATGATCATTTTAAAATACATTGATATCATCTTTATTTACAGCATTTTTTACAATGAGCTCAGAAAAAAGAAGATACCTGCTTTGCCAGGTAAAACAAATATCTAGTGGGGTTCGAAAGTAATATATTTGTAAAGGTATATGAATTAGTAAACAAAACACAACTAGGTAATGTTAGATATGCACAATTCAGTTGCATAATTGTGGTATACATAAACGTATCGACTGTTTTATGAAGTTTTTAACCTTTTTAAACTAACAAGTCGGTACGGTATACGTAATTGAAGGGCATTTAATATTGTAAACGCGATCCATTATTTTAAATATGGTAATATTTTTATTTAGCGATAGCCAATGGCAGTAAGAATCAGTTGTGGGACTTGTAAGTCAAATGCGTTTTGTTAAAACATACGTTTTTGTGCTGTTAAACCCTTCTACCAAGAAGTTTGTTTTGCATGCACATGAATAAAAATTGCGGTTTTAATCCAAATAATCATTGGTTTGAAAGTTGTTTTCAATTTAGAGTTGTTTATCAAATACAGACTTAGTATATGTTTATGATGATTTAAACAGACAATGTTTTTCGTCATTACAGACATGAGCTTCGTCGGTTTGACTATATATATTATGAATATTAGACCAATACAACCGTTCAATCATATATTCTTTATGATTTAAGTGTGTACGCACTAGTTGGAATTATATGTCTACTTATTTTGAACCTTTCCAATGGGGAACGAAGACCAAGTTAAGGATGCTATAAATCAAAATAGTTTGACCCATGATAACTATGATACGCCACGACTGCCTTATGTTGGTGTTCCTTGTTATTTGTAGTGGTCAAAGCATTATATGCATAGTTCACAGCATAACTTGCAGTCGTTATTGCAAATTCCAGCAAACACAACGAAACAGTTATTGAATTCATCTTATTAGTTAATAAAATTCGATTGAAATTGTTATCAGTAAACAAATAACACCTGTTATTGTCTGCAGATTGGACAGACATTATTTAAACCGATTTAAGGGTAATTCATTCAAAGGAAATGATTAACTAAATAAAGGCAACAGTGGTATACCGATGTTCAAAACTCATAAATCGATAGAAAAAAAAACGAATCCGGGTCACAAACAAAAACCAGGGGAAAGCATTAAACATGTTAAATATAAGAGGAGAATTACGAGACAACATTAAAATGTAACACACACAGAAACGAACTAAGCATTAGACAAAATCCAATGAGAATAACAAATATAACATCAAAACTGAATACAGGAAAACTGAATACATTAATTAAAGTTAGGTTCAACTTAAGAAATACGACTGCATATTGTAATTTAACTATAGTATATGACAATGCTGAAACATTGTATATCTCGATTTCATGTAGTATTTTAAGTTCTACAATATTTTTATGATTTCATTTGATAAGGTATATCTTATATATTAAATGTTCATTTTATGTATTGAAAAAGATTCGCATTCTTGCTAAACATATTTAAAATAATTTTCTTTAAAACTACTGAACAAAGATCACTATAGATCAAGAATGTTCAGTAAAGTAAGATTGACAAACACATTATCATCACCAAAACATAATTTTGTCATGAATTCTATGCTCGTCTATAAGGTGTGTCCTTTGTTTAATATGCACATAGACCAAGGTTAGCGACACCTGCTCTTTATGCTCTTTAAAATAAAATTTTGGCCTGATTTAAAACAAAATTTTACAACCTGAATATTAAAATATAAACTTCAAATAATGGCAATTAAAAAGTTAATTTAAAATCTCAAATATGGAGATAAGTTTATAATGGAATCAAAAGTACAATATTACAAGTTTGTAAGTAAGTACCGCTTGACCTAGACATTATATAAAATATTACAATGTCGTGCCAATGTTCCATTATCACGTTAGCCATTGGTATCCTAGCGAACAAAGGTTTTCTGGGTACATACATTGTATAATGTTCCTACAACTGCATACAATTATGTTACGACTGCATATGTTGTTCTAACAACTGCTTATAATGTTGTGGCCCGTGCATGTTATGCCTAAACGACTGCATACAATGCTGAAAATCAACATACGGCATTCATGGTGTTCCATAGAAATGTATCATATATTACGGGTGCCCGAGAATTGCAAACACGTATTTCATTCATCCCTCATTTCACTTTCTTTTAATATTCACGTTTTTTAACTCATGATGTGTATTTTATGCATTTTCATTATTAATAATTGAAGATAATAGTAAAAGCAATCAGTATGTCGATATCAAACATGTGGTATGCCTCTTACTTATGTGATATGCGTCCTCATTAAATAATTGATAAATAATTTGTATATTGTGGTACAGGATTTTATACATGCTGCTGAGCGTGGAGACAAGGAGAACGTAGAACAGTGCTTAAAACAAGGAGCAAATATAAACTATCAACAATTGGTGAGTTTTAAGAATATTATACACATTTCACATTTCATATATTTGCATTCACACTTCATTATGGAATCACAACTTCTAGTATACAATGTTTTATACATGTTTTAGTAAATATGACTTCATTGTCTGTTTTTTAGGACGCGGAAATAATGTTATTGTGAAATTTAAAGCATTATAGAAAAACATATTTCACAATGTTTTGATATTTTGGTGAAACTGTGTACACATGTCATACTGCTAACACTGATATGTAATTACTAACTCGTAAGATTTTTCTTGTGAATCCTCAATAAACTTATCTCCATATTTGAAATTTAAATTTTTATCGCCCTTTCGGTGTAGAAGGACTACCCTTTTCCTTCTTTTGTATGGAAAAGGTGGTGATGATTTGTGTTATTTTCTATTGTTGATTTACTTTTTGGCTTTAATAAACTGTGTTTCTGTTTCGTGCCTCAATTTTCTCAATTGATTAACGACATTTGAACAGTTATCACAAATTGTCACCTTATTATCAAGTGAAAATGTTTAATCGACCGTGGTGTTATTATGAATTTACAGAATGAGGTAAGTTTGGATATGAATCCTTCAGTCAGCACTTTTGAGTTATTGTCTGAAAACTGGAACCCCCCCCCCCCCCTTTAAGAATAAAATCTCATAACTCGGAAACGTAAAAACTTAAATTTATAATAATAGAAAGGGAGCGTAAGTTAATAAATATAAACAGTTCTATAAAGTTTGAAGAAAACAGCTCAAAGCATTTTTTAGTTATTGTACGAAAACTGGAAAATCACAATTATTTAATGAATGAAACCCCAGAACTTAGAAACCTAAAATCTTAAATTTATAAAAAAGGAAAGGGAACTCACGTCAATATTTTTGTTTCAATATAAGAGGAAGATGTGGTATGATAATTGATTTCTAATGTGACACAGCAACAAAAGACAATCACTGAATTACAGGTTCATGACTTAAGACAGGAATATACAGAATGTGGTGGGGTTAATGTTTGAAGGTGCCAAAACCTTCCCCATAACCTAATACAGTGGTGGTATATTCTTTATCTAGCAAACGAATAGTCAGGATCTTTGTCTAACAATTTTTATGAAGCAAGAAAAATTTTACGAGATTTGTATGTACATCAAAGTCAGTCATAAAATTAAAGATTTCAGTAAATTTGCATTTTGCAATATCTGATGTAACTGCTGTATTTCATATTTTATCTTTCTTTTCTACTGTCCATGACTGTAGGTTAGTTAGTGGTTGAAAGACATGCCTATTGAGAGACAAATAACATGCAATAGAAATGAGCAAAACAAAAAAAGCGAATTGTAATAACTACAGATGCATACAAGCCTTCTCATTATTTATTTATGAATAGTTTACTTCATCACATTATTTCGTTATTGCATTAAAATAAAAGTCTGAAATGAACAGATAAATAGTAACATAAAAAAATTATTATGAAAGGCTAACAAGATCAACCTAAGTATCAAAATACCTTCTCTTTTGTGCCGGCTAGTCTTCTTAATTCTTAAAAAAATATATATTACTTTTAAAAAAAATTGAACACGAACATTCTTTATTTTATTATTCATATTTATTATTAAAGTTGTCAATTTTTCTATTTATTTTGCTAAGGAATCTTCATATTTATAGTTATTACGATCTAATTGGAATAGACGTGAACAAAAAGAAGTATCTCAGAAACATAATTAAGTGGCAGTCGCTATTCCTTGTTAAAATTAAAAGAATATATCATATTAAGCTTTCATAACATTTGTGTGTCAATCTTTTTCGCTATCCAAGTCAAACGATTTGCATAGTTTTCTTTATTTAAGAAATGAATGACCTTATTCGTGTTTATGAATTATTAAACTAACGCCCATTAAGTTTTTCCAAAAAAAAAGATGAGAAATCTTCTTATTTCGTTTCACGTAGGGAAAATATTTTTTACGATGACTTTAGTGTTATCATTTTCCCGTCTTTTATACATGCATTAGCTTATGATCGGTATATTTAACCATTTTCAAACCTAGTACTGCAAACGACATTCTTCAATTAAACCATTTACCAAAATATGTCAATATAACTGCAAGAGAAGGCATATTACAGTATCATATACATGATTTTTTTGTATGAAGTGTAAACTAAATGTCCAGTGACACATACAGCATGTTCAGGACGAATTGCGCTTACTGATATACTTAGCAAGAATATTCAGTGAAGAAAATAATCATTTATTATATAGTGCTTTCTGTTTACCCAAACGGCTCGACATATTTTAACGGTTGATATAATCTATCTAAAATTAAAAAAAAAGACGTTTATAAAATACAGAAAATTAACTGGAAACAAGAGAAGGATGTCATTCTAAAAGTTATTGAAAAAAAAATAAAACTGCCTTGAATATCTATATATATATATAGAGCCCAGGTGGTCGTGTGGTCTAGCGGGACGGCTGCAGTGCAGGCGATTTGGTGTCACGATATCACAGAAGCATGGGTTCGAATCCCGGCGAGGGAAGAACCAAAAATTTGCGAAAGCAAATTTACAGATCTAACATTGTTGGGTTGATGTTTAGACGAGTTGTATATATATATATATATATAGTTGTATATATATATATATATATATATATACTCATGAAAATATTGGAATTGTCTTGGACAGTAGAATTTAAAAGACCAACTATGAAAAATAATATATTCTTAAAAAATATTTAAAAAAAATATTTGTTTTTATTTAAAATGCAAATACGTGACCATTGACTAGGAAATAGAAATATGTTAAAATACACTTTATGAAGTTTACATGTATAACATCACTCTTTATTTATGCCCTTTTGCATTTTTCGAAGATCGCAAATACAAAGCTTTGATCGGAATCTCGCTAAATGATAACAGTTTAATCACGTTTATCATCATTTGTGTGAAGTTAGCAGCCGGTTCGTTATTCGATATTCGATATTCAATATCTAACTGGCTGCTAGCAGTCAGTTGGATATTCAAAATTAAATTGAAAATCATAAAATAAATAATTTATTTAATAACATTTAAAGCATGATTAAATCGTTTCATGACCTCTTCAAGCTATCGAATATAAACCCTTTTCTAACTTGCATATTTGTCTCCTTGTAATATAGATTTTTGTCCATAAACAAAACTTCAAAGATGTACCTTTATATATGATATGTCTTAAATAATTTCTTTAAAACAGAAAGAAACACCGATAACTCTAGAAATATTCATGGAGCGCCCAAAAAAGAAATATACTGACCGACACTAAAAATGCAACACTAGATTATGTTTGTGTTATTTTTAAATGAATTTGGCACCGTCAAAAGCGATGACTGCTTGTTACAAACGCCAAAATGATTGTCAGAAAGGTCAACAAATTCTGTCTGACATGTTTTGTGTTCTGTTTTACACCTTCTTATTTTGCATTTGTTCAACCCATTAATTGGTTTTGGCAATTATGCGGTTGGAACTTGAGGACTTTAAAGCTTTCATTCAGTCGATTCTTTGGCAATTCAGTTGATGGGAAACATTTATGGCATGAATCTGTACTCAATGGCACTCGGTAATTTGATTAGCAGTTGACGTTCCGGTCGTAAACGTGTCTGGCAAATAACGTTGCATCATCAAATTCTGTTGACGTTTTATTGTCACTACACATAGATCTGTTCATTGTTGGCCAGCATCAAATCTTGTCTACTTGTATCGTTGTCGGAAGGACAGTAAGACGAGTTTCTGAAGTCATACAGTATGGTTGCAGCACGTTTAATTTTTCATGTTTGCAGTATTCGTAAGGGCTAATTCAGTTTTTATTTTTCAGTCTTAGTAAAATGGAGATACAACATTTTTAAACTTGCCGCTTTGTAAACATGGAAGACAGGAATTGTTTCCAAATTCTTTAAGTCACGTTTGTATCTACCTATTGACTCAATGTCTGCATAATATTATAAAATTTGAGAGATCAGGGAGCTCTCAGCATTACCCTGTGCCCTTTGTTCTACAATTTTGACATTTTTGGTTCAAAATTTGTATTTTTGGCTTTCCAGATATATTTCTATTTAGAATTATATGTATTTCAGAGTTTTCAGTTTTTCTTTTTGTGTTAGGAAATATTATATACAAAAGTACATCTTTGAAGTCGTTTTATTGACGAAAATCTATATTACTAGTACATAAAGACAAATATGTAACTTAGAAACGGAAAAACGAGAAATTACGACAGCTTGAAGAGGTCATTTAACTATTTCCTACGTATCTTATCAGTGGCGGTCATTTAACTATGAAAAGTATGCTTATAATGTTATCAAGTATTTAATTTTTGAATGATTTTCAACTAAATTTGGAATATCGAACTGACTGCTAGCAGCCGGTTGGATATTGAATATCGAATAACGAACCGGCTGCTAATTTCACACACATGTTATCATCAATAATTTACGATTTAGTTTAAATTGTAATAAATCAGAAAATTGTTGTACACTTGTTTCATTTTGATTTAATCGTTGGCAAAGTTTTTATAGCAAACTTATTAATTGCCAAAATGTTAATACATGTATAACACATTAAGTCTTTTTCGTCGTTATATAGAATGCATATGTTATTTTTCATGTCGTAAGCTTTGACATTTTATTATATACTAGAACACACCCGTGATATCGCGGGTCTGTGACTGAATTAAAGAATATAACTATGCGTAAGCCTTATTTTAGTATTGGTATTGTCATCTGATAAAGTCATGTCGATTATAAGATGCACAGTTTTTTCTGCTTTCAACATCTTTCTGTTTGAACCCGTCGACCTGGAACTTATCAATTATTGGTATTATTAATTTTATTTGGAAAACAAAAGGGCCTGGAAAGGAGTATTTTTCATTCAACAGCATTGTCCTTTATGAGTTATAAATAAAGTTGATTTCTTTGACTCGCTGTTTTACGTCATTCATGCTAACAAATTGAAAACTGTACATGCTGTACCTATGCGACTTATGTTAAGTCCAGATTTTTATTTTTCGTAATGTCATCTTAGAAAGTCATACTGATTAAAATACTGCAATCGGGAACAATGTGAGAATGATTGAATTTAGTAGTGTCAATCCTGTGATTAAGACCCGTGTATATAGCAAAATCCTAAATACAGCGTTTGGTGGTGCGCCTGTCAGATGCGGAACGTACAGATAAGGTAATAGGTAACACGTGAATATACTATTGGTATCTAGATCGGATTCGACCCGGAACTTCTTAATTATTGGCAATATTAATTATGTGGAAAACAAAAGGGTCTGGAGTGGTGTAATTTTTAATCAACAGCATTGTACTATATTACTTATATTTAAATTTGAATTCTTTGATCCATCGTTTTTACGTGAAGACGGCTGACAAATTGGACCTCGTTATCTTAGTATTATAGATACCTTTTATGTAACTAGTTATGAAAGGTACCAGGATTATAATTTAGTACGCCAGACGCGCGTTTCGTCTACATAAGACTTATCAGTGACGCTCATATCAAAATATTTACAAAGCCAAACAATTTCAAAATTGGAGAGCATTGAGGGTCAAAAATTTCCAAAAAGTTGTAACATATTAACTCCGCCGTATTTTACGCTTGTCTAAAGTCAGGAGCCTCTGGCCTGTGTTAGTCTTGTATGATTTATTAATAATTTTAGTTCATTTATAATTTTCGGAGTTTACTGAAGTAGTATATATTTTTGTTTAGAGGCAACCTAAAGCACGTCTTCGGGTGCGGGTTTTTCTCGATGTGTAGAAGACCCATTGGTGACCTTCGGCTGTTTTCGACTCTTTAGTCGGGTTGTTGTCTCTTTGACACATTCCTTACTTCCATTATCAATGTAACGTGATTTTAATATGAAAATGTCTAGGATATTCAAAACATGGTCATATACATACATGTATCTATGATGAAAATAGGAAATATTCATTAGCGGATTCAGCCATTTTTTTTAAAGGGGGTTCCAACCCAGAATAAAGGGAAGTTCCAATCATATGACCCGGCCCATTCAAAGGCATTGATCGTCGAAAAAACCTGTTCTAACAACCGTAAACCCCCACTGAATAAGAAATTAAACGACACTGTTATATTTACGACAAATAAGTTCTTATTCAAAATTGATACTAAAACATATTACTTCGAAAACATACTTATAATCATGATAATAGCAACAAATTACAAAAAACACCGTTACATGAATTTCTACATTTCTTGATTTGTGAAATTAAATTCTTAATGTATAAACACAATTTCTACATTTCTTAATTTGTAAAATGTAGTTACTTTGCTTGAGTCACGTTTTGTGAGATCGCGTCTTTGTAATTGTTACCGCCAATGAGAAGTTTCGTTTCAAAAGAAAAAATACAAGTTACAAATCAACAAGTTACAAATCAAGAAGTTTGACAGGTCTAGAAATTTTACAAATCTAGAATAAAATAATTTCACAATATTCCACACGAGGTCGCTGTGGAGCTATGTCAACTAGTACCTTCGCAAACTCCTACCAAACATTTACCAACTCGTATTTCTACCTACTCACACCCATTATGTTTTAAGCATATAATCATACGGGTTCATAATTTTCATTTTCCTTAAAACATTTTTGTAAAATTATTTGCATTTTAACCAAGAACTGAATAATTCGCGTCTGAAACACAAATTAAAACAAAGCTATCAAATCAAATTGGAATTATGGGTAATATGACGGATGCCACATGTGGAACAGGGTATCATGCTTACACTTCCGGAACACTTGAGACCACCCAAATTTTTGCGAAATATTTGTTTTCTATATTGTGTTATGTGAACTATTTTTTGTCTGTTTGATTGTTTCTTTTTTATCCATGGCGATGTGAGTTTATTTTCGATTTATGAGTTTGAATGTCCCTCTGATATTTGGTATCTTTTGTCTTTTTTTTAAGCGCAATATTTTCACGATGAAGGTTTTGGATTATTATATATAGATATAACCTCCTTGATCTTACTAACCCGATACAAATTTATAAAAACGTCGCCCTTTTTACTTACAGTTACTGTAAATGGGCGACCATTTGAATAATTTATTTGATTCTTGTACACAATTATTTCCTGTATTTTGTGTTGCCGACAATTCTCTTTCATCAGGCCTTGGACCGAATTATTTACTAGTTCCAACTAGTATATTACTTTTCTACCCCTCCCACCCCTGAAAAACAAATGGTCAGTCTCTAATATAGATGTCCAAAATGTTAACCCTGGTACCTTTTTATAATAGAATATCATGGCCAGTACGGTTTATGGCACTGGGAATATTTAAAAAATTCAGCAATTTGATCTTATTTAATGGTTTTAAACGTGGTAATTACAGGATATTCGATTACGTGTTTTTCATGATATGAAAAATGAAAAAAAATAATCTTGCCGCTGGCACTGAACCTCTGCTTAGACGAAGTCGATCTTGAACAAAGCCGCTAGAAATTAAAATGATATTAAAAGATTGTATTTTAGTCTGATATTTGAAAATTGAACATAAATCTGTATTTTTGATACGTATTTCAAAAAGTCCTTATATCTCACTTCATTATTATCGAAACGTCTAATTAGTTATCAAATGTACCAGGATTATAATCTAGTACGCCAGACGCGCGTTTCGTCTACATAAGACAGGATAAAACGCATGGTGACGCCATTTTTCTGTTGGTACTCTGAATGCATTTTATAAGAGCTATCTTCTCACATTTTAGTTTGAAATTCTATCATTCATTTTACCTTCAAATAATCATATAATGATACCCTTTCTGTGTATAATGTATAATCCATACACACTGTTTCATATGTGTTTTCTTTTTTAACAAAATATTTCTCTTTTCGTGAAAATTAAATTGACACTCATCAATGAAGCACAGAAAGCAAAAGAAAGCAATCGAACGATTGATACTTTCCTTTAAAAAAAATCATTTATAAATACAACTGTTATGAAGTCTTTACAGCAACAGGATGACTTATTTTCTGGTTTGAATTGTTTTGTATCGGAAACTTCTTAGAGCTTTACATTCCGTATGGATTTTATGTATGGTGAGTTATGCTAGCTTTCATCTGTCATTTACTCTGGTTGATAGTTGTTTCGTTTACAATCATATCACATATTTTTATTTTAAATTTATGTTATTCTCTGTATAAACGATCAAGCTATTCGTTCTGAATATATAACATAAACGAATATTAATTATTTGTCATTTTAATGTACCCCTGTCACGTTTAATATAGTTAATTGTCGCTCGACTTAAACTCAAACGTGCAAGGGATTTCGAGGCGGTGACTTTTAATTACTAACATTTATATAAACTGGACCCCTGTTGTGTTCACCTCGAAGTGCGAAGCTATAGATGGAACGGCGGACCAGTTTAACATCTATAAGTCATTTTGTCTCTGTTGGGTAGTTGTTTCTTGCGAAATACAGCTTTTTTTATTCGTGTCTCGTCCTCAATACGCTTTAACTATTTTGTATCATAAGTTCCGAACAATGACCAGTTGATAAAATGCAACTGTAGTATACGTCTAAGGATTTACACGAATTCGCGACGAAGCATTTTGTATAATATTCATTGAATGTTCTTTTTTTAGTATAATTGCGATTTTTTTTTGTCCCGGTTTAATATTAATATTTCTTGTATAATATGATATACGAAGTAACGAAAACTCTAGCTACAATTTTGGGACTTTGTACTTTACACTAAATATGGCTTTAGTCCTTATTGACACTAAAGTACCATATTTGAGATTATTTGTTGTAATATTTAACATTACTGTAAGTCATGAGTACAATTGATTAGGAACGGAAAATTCTATGTCGTGTATAAACGGAACATAACACGGAAAAAATAATTCTTATATATATCTGGACAAATTCCTCTGTTTCAAAAGAGTTTGGATTCAATATTTGTAGGTACTTTTTCAAATTAAAAGACAAAGCTGAAATATGTACACTATATTATTTATGGTTTTCCAAAATGCTTTCATCGGCAACATTTAGGGCTGAATTGTAATTTCTAGTTAATGGAAATTTGTTAAAGGATCACGTTTTTTTTGGAAACGTCATCATAAGCTATAATTTTACCACCCTCCCCCCCCCCAAAAAAAAAACCCATTGATGATGATGGAAGTTTTAAAGACCTTGACTGGCTATACAGCCCTTACATACATGTATCTATACATGTAGGTATGCTATGCTTATTCAAATTAGTTGTAAACATCAAACAGTTTTTATTAAAGGTTTCAGTAACTGAAAAGCAACTGTCAGTGAATAAATCGAGAACTTGTACTGGTTTTATGCTTTTTTTTTTACACAACACATATATAAAAAAAAGAAAATGTGGTATGATTGCCAATGAGATAACTCTCCACAAGAGACCAAATGACAGAGAAATTAACAACTTTATATATATATAGGTCACCGTACGGCCTTCAACAATGAACAAAGCCCATACCGCATTGTCAGCTCCCTGTGATTATATTTCTTGTGACTTTAATTCTTGTGGCCTTTTTTCCTGTGACTCTATTTTCTAGGGATTTTGTGACTTTTGTCCCCGTGACTTTTTTCCTGTGTCTTTTTTCCGTCTACCGTTCTCTTAATAGGTATCACGTCATAACTACACTGTTATTGTCAGATTAGCTGAAAGCTAAAACATTTCAAATAAAGGAAATAAAAATACTGAATCATATTTCTGAACAAATTTTTATCACTAAAAGAAATCAAGATCCATGTATATATATATGCATGATATGTATATCAATATCAGTCCGATTTGCTAAAAAGAACAAACATAAAAGTTTCATTTGATGAAAGAAATTTTAGATGATTGGCAGTAGCATAATTAAAATTTTTAAACAACTAAGTGTGAAATGTCTGGCAGGTTTTCAAAAAATGCCCTGCAGAGTTCGCCCGCTGGTTATTTGGATTGATTCAAAAATGTATTCTAACCTCGAAAATGTTGTCACCACTTTAAGTAGTATACATCTGTTGCAATACAATGTTGATAAAGCCATTTTTAGAGGTGTTAGCCTTACATAAATATGTCATTATCAATAGTCCACTAAACTCAAGCACAAGGCTGCATATATACTTGTTTCATATGCATGCTATTTATGATATATGTAAATACAAAAAATACTTCCCTATAACAGTAAGATAACAGTAGAGAGACGGATTTATAATAGTTTTTCCAAAAATATTTCCGAATCCCATATTTGAACGTTATTTAACATTGTATAAAATTGAGAATGGAAATGGGGAATGTGCCAAAGAGACAACAACCCGACCATAGAAAAAAAAAAACAAAAAAAAAAACAACAGCAGAAGGTCACCAACAGGTCTTCAATGTAACGAAAAATTCCCGCACCCGGAGGCGTCCTTCAGCTGGCCCCTTAACAAATATATACTAGTTCAGTGATAATGAACGCCATACTAATTTCCAAATTGTACACAAGAAACTAAAATTAAAATATTGCAAGACTAACAAAGACCAGAGGCTCCTGACTTGGGACAGGCGCAAAAATGCAGCAGGGTTAAACATGTTTGTGAGATCTCAACCCTTCCCTATACCTCTAGCCAATGTACTAAAGTAAACGCATAACAATACGCACATTAAAATTCAGTTCAAGAGAAGTCTGAGTCTGATGTCAGAAGATGTAACCAAAGAAAATAAACAAAATGACAATAATACATAAATAACAACAGACTACTAGCAGTTAACTGACATGCCAGCTCCAGACTTTAATTAAACTGACTGAAAGATTATGATTTCATCATATGAACATCAGGCACAATCCTTCCCGTTAGGGGTTTAGTATCATACCATTATAGCATATATGAGAAGAACATACCCGTGTCATGCCAACAACTGGTTTTTGAATAAATGTGTTTAGTTGAAACGACCCTATAAGTGAATCAATATTAACGCCAAAATATGCAATCTTTAATGACCTGACAACAGTATCGTAACTATATCCCTTCTTAATAAGTCTATTCAAAGGTTTTGTTAGTTTTTGAGGTGAATACTGACACCTTTGTGCTTTATAAAGAATATTTCCATAAAAAATTGGATGTGAAATACCTGAAAGTATAAGAAGTCTGCATGTTGAGCTATATATATTTACGAATGATGTCCTTATACCGATGATAAAATTTAGTAAATGTTTTGACTAGTTTGTGATATCGAAAACCCTGGTGTAATAATTTTTCAGTAATACATAAATTTCTCTCGTTAAAATCTAAAACATTGTTACATACACGAGCTAATCGTACAAGTTGAGATATATAAACACCATAAGATGGTGACAAGGGAACGTCACCATCTAAACATGGATAATTAACGAAAGGAAATGAAACATCATCTCTTTTATCATAAATTTTAGTATTCAGCTTTCTGTTAGTGATATAGATATCAAGATCGAGGAAAGTGCAGTGGTCATTGTTAGTTTTAGCTTTATTTAAAGTAAGTTCAACAGGATAAATTTCTTTAATATACATACTGAAGTCGTCATTATTGAGAGCCAAAATATCATCCAAATATCTAAAAGTATTATTAAATTTGTTTATCAGATGTTGTTTCGATGGGTCTTTGCTTATTTTTGTCATAAATTGTAACTCATAGCAATACAAAAACAGGTCCGCAATAAGTGGAGCACAGTTAGTCCTTATTGAAATTCCGATAATTTGACGATATACGGAATCCCCAAAGCGAACAAAAATGTTATCTAGTAAAAATTCAAGGGTATATATAGTATCAAAGCATGTCCAATTGGGTCCGTGTATATCTGCGTCCATTCGTTTTTCGTTTTGAAATATCAAAAACAAAAAACGAAAGTGTTTTCATTTTTCGTTTTTGATTTCTTAAAAACCAAAATGAAAAACAAAAGTATTTTCGTTTTTCGTTTTTGATTTCACAAAACAAAAAACGAAAAACAAAAGTATTTTCATTTTTCAATTTTGATTTCTCAAAAACTAAAATCGAAAAATGAAAGTGTTTTCATTTTTCATTTTTGAATTCACAAAAACGAAAAACGAAAGTGTATTCAATTTATCTTCCCCCCACACTGTTTAATTGTCATTCAAAAAATGACAATGTTGTCATGTGTCATTCATTTGAAGGTCGTTAAAGTATACATGCACAGCGGTTGTCAGAGCAATACTACTTTAATCGAATATAATGTCGACGGATGCAAAAGTCTTTATCAATCTAAACAATAAGGGTGCGTGATCTTTACTTTTAAGTTTGGAGAGGTTAATCTAAGATGATAATAAAGAAGCGTAACTAGCCTGTTTTACAAATAAAGCAAACTATATATTGTTGGCGAGGGAAGGGCTCAAGGACCCCAGAAGAACTGGAAAAAATGATACAAAATCTTTCAGACCAAGTCTTAATCTAAAGCGCAAGTTTTGTTTTACCTATTTTATAATGTTCTGGTCTCGGAGCAAAATATATAGATACAGTGTAAGATTTCTAGTATTTACATGTATGAACAATATCAAAAGACATATGTAGGATGAAAAAAAAAATAATGTAATCCACAAAGTCAAGTGTGTGGCTATTGTTAGTTAAAACATATTTATAAATATTGGATTGGAAATTTTCTCCCCGGAACGGGGATCAAACCAGGAACTTATGTGTTTGTAGTCCGATGCACTAACCTATGTTACTTTTGTATAATGAGGATCAATGGTCTAGTTCCTCGTTGAAGACCCTCTAGCTCCTTTCAAGATGAAGAACAGGAATAAAAGCCCTGATAATACTACATTTGTAAATTAGACGAACTAATCTAATTAACAGGTATATCTCTGAATTCGTTATACTTATGTGTATGAGAAAATTAATATATATTAATTTTAATAAGATTGTTGAACGAACGCGTTCAATCTTAGGATTTTATTCCTGTCAATTTTTCCGAGCAGAGCGAGTCGAAGACAATTTAAGAGACGTCTTTCAAGCCAAAATTAATATGTTTGCTATACACACATATGTTTTATTAAACTTGGTAATCAATTATTAATCAAAAATACAGTCCTAGATAATTAAAAATCATGAAATATTTGGTCTAGTAATCAAAAAATCACACAAAAAAAACAGTAGTTGTCGTTTGTTGATGTCGTTCTTGCTTCTCGTTTTTTAGCTCACCTGGCCCGAAGGGTCAAGTTTTGTGTTCTGTAATATACTGTAACAGTTTAATTTTACATGTTCGGTAGCATCGTAACTTCTCAAAACATCTTCCGAACAATATCAGGACATCGGTGTCGTGGGCATGTACAATTGCCAAAACCACACATGAACATTCTTTAGTCTTCGTAGATCTATTCCAACTTGAAGTCTTTTTGAGTCTACGGCAAGCAGAACATGATATTTTATACCATTGAATATTGAAGCCATAGTCATGAAGATCGATTACTTGATTGGTGTTCCGTTAACGTAGCCCCAGAACAAAAATGCGAGAGCTACTTTTGAATATTTCTACAATTTTAAGTAGTTTTCCACTCACAAACACAATAATATTTTCAACATTTATTAAAATGCTTTTTTTTTTACACTTTTTTACTTTTATGTTGTTTTAAAATATCAACTTGACTTGAATTTGGGATCCCGCTAACATGTCTAACCCCGCCACATTCAAAATGTATGTGCCTGTCCCAAGTCAGGAGCCTGCAATTCAGTGGTTGTCGTTTGTTAATGTGTTATCTTTTTTGGTTTTCGTTCAATTTTTGTGCATAAATTATGCCGTTAGTTTTCTTGTTTGAATTGTTTTACATTGTCATTGCGAGGTCTTTTATAACTGACTATGCGGTATGGGCTTTGTTCATTGTTGAAGGTCGTACGATAACTTATAATTGATAATGTCTGTGTTATTTAGGTCTCTTGTGGAGAGTTGTCTCATTGACAATCATACCACATCTTCTTTTTTATATTTGTATGAGTATATTAAATAAACATGTATATACCAAGCTAAGTCAGTTTATATCTTGTTTTTCGCCTGACTATACAAAAGGCGAGGAGAGCTCCTTTGATAGATCAGGTTGACTGATAAGCTGTCCATATAAAGTAATGGGACAATGCATGGTATGAAGACATCAACAAATCACCGTATGCAATACTCAAAAAGACATCCAGAGCTTACCATATAGTAATCAACTACCCACCAACAGGCCGTGAGCTTTGGTTAGCTCTTAACTCAAATCCAAGAGCACAGCAAAATGTCAAAATATTCTGTTCAAACTGGGTGACCGGGAGAAAAACATTGAAATTTTCCAAAGAAATACACACACCCCTCAACTTTTAATATGGAGATTCGGTATTAATGCAAATGAGTCAACTATCCCATAAAGTTCAAATGTAGTGGATGTAAGCAATTATATATAGGCAACCATATAATCTTCAACAATGAGAAAAAACATACGGTATTGTCGGCTACAATAGTCCATGAATTGAAAAATATGAAACAGTTCAATTGAGAAAAATAACGGCCTATTTTAAAACAACATGAATTACGAAAAACACATATAAAAGACATCAACAAACGACAACCACTGAACTACATGCTCCTGAGTTGAAGCAGGCACATGCAATATATTGTGGCGTTTAACATGCTTGTTAGCAGCTGGGACAGTTTTGTTACAGCACAGCATAAGAACAAACTATACAAATCAGTGGAAAGGGCTTAACGCATGAGATCGACACAAAACAGAAGAAAAAAAAAGGTCTAACAAAAGCACATACCGAATATGGCAGGGTATTTTTACCTCGTTTTCAAACAATCAAAGTACTGAAGTACTGAACATCGAATGACTACAAGTTCTTTTGGATTGTCACAAGCACTTGTCTCAGAAAAAAAATCACATCTCTATGCCTGAAAGTGAAGTTAATGTACAGATATAAGTTTTTGAAACTCAGTACACATATTCTATATTATATGATCTTTTTAATGTTAATGCCAAATATAGAGTTCTGACCCTCAATTCAACGGTCCACTAGACATGGAAAATGATAGTGCGAGTGGGGAATTTATGTACTATGGACACATTCTTATTCAAATCCTATATTAAAGAAGTCAGTAAATTTACTACAGATAATACTACATTTGTAAATTAGACGAAATAATCTAATTAACAGGTATATCTCTGAATTCGTTATACTTATGTGTATGAGAAAATTAATATATATTAATTTTAATAAGATTGTTGAACGAACGCGATCAATCTTAGGATTTTATTCCTGTCAATTTTTCCGAGCAGAGCGAGTCGAAGACAATTTAAGAGACGTCTTTCAACCAAAATTAATATGTTTGCTATACACACATATGTTTTATTAAACTTGGTAATCAATTATTAATCAAAATTACAGTCCTAGATAATTAAAAATCATGAAATATTTGGCCTAGTAATCAAAAAATCACACAAAAAAACAGTAGTTGTCGTTTGTTGATGTCGTTCTTGCTTCTCATTTTTAGCTCACCTGGCCCGAAGGGTCAAGTGAGCTTTTCTCATATCTTGGCGTCCGTCGTCGTAACTTTTACAAAAATCTTCTCCTCTGAAGCTACTGAGCCAAATTCAACCAAACTTGGCCACCATCATCATTGGGGTATCTTGTATAAAAAAAATGTGTCCGGTGACCTGTCCAGCTAACCAAGATGGTCGCCATGGCTAAAAATAGAACATAGGAGTAAAATGTAGATTTTGGCTTATATCTCAGAAACCAAAGAATTAAGAGCAAATCTGACATGGGGTAAAATTATTTATTAGGTCATTATCCTTTATAGTCAATTTTTAACAATTTTCATAAATTTGTACATTTTTACAAATTTTTTTCCACTGAAACTACTAGGCTAAGTTCATTATAGATAGAGATAATTGTAAGCATCACAAATGTTTAGCAAAGTAAGATCTACGAACACATCACCATCACCAAAACACATAGACCAAGGTGAGTGACACAGGCACTTTAGAGCCTCTAGTTATATATATAGTTTAGACTTTTGGTTTTCCCGTTTGAATGGTTTTACACTAGTCATTTTGGGGGATCCTTATAACTTGCTATTCGGTGTGAATCAAGGATTTGTGTGAAGAGGGTACTTTAACCTTTAATAGTTTCCTTCTACACACTGTGACTTGGATGAGAGTTGTGTCATTGGCACTCATACCACATTTTCTTATATCTATGTATTATTTTGATATGTTTAATTGGGGTCTGGGGCTGGCATGTCAGTTACTGATAGTAGTTCTTTGTTAATTTATGAATCATATTCATTTTGTGTAGTTTCTTTTGTTTATTATTTTGTCATCGGACTCGGATTTCTTTTTAAACTGAGTTGTTCTGTGCATATTGATGTGTGTTTGTTTATTCTACATGAGCTAGATATAGTTGTATAGCGGGAGGGTTGAGATATCACAAAGCATGTTTAGCCACGCCGTATTTTTGCGCCTATCCCAAGACAGGAGACTCTGATCTTTGTTAGTTTTCTTATGTTTTTTTTATCTAAGTTAAGTGTGACGTCCATTTTCACATAACTAGTATATATTGTTATTTAGAGACGAGCTGAAGCCCGCCTCTGGTTGCGGGATTTTCTCGTTGTGTTGAAGACACATTGGAGGCTTTCGGCTGTGCTCATTGGTTACGCTGTTGTTTCTTTGACACGTTTTTTATTTCCATTCTCAATTTTATTGATTGATCAATTGATTGATTGATTGATTGATTGATTGATTGATTGATTGATTGATTGATTGATTGATTGATTGATCATTTTACTACAAGCAAAAGTCATGATCATTTGAGAATCCTTTATTTGTATTGTAGTGTTAATTTCACCAATGAAGCTCTACATTAATTTTTGTCTTAATATTAAATTTCTTTGTAGACTCTAAATTTACCGTCTGATTATAATAAGACATGCAAGAATAAAAAAAATTATTTGGCCTTCAATGTCTCAACCTTTTTCGGCATAAAACCCTATGGGAAAGCACATTGACCTAATTTTCCAAAAGTATATTAGAACCCAATAATTTGGCAAGGTGTTGCAACCTGTAATGTAAAGAAGTTACAGCCGATTGCATTGAGTGTGTAGGCAAGGTAGCATATCCTTGGTTAGCTTGTTTGTATTATTAGGTTAAGTAAGCTTCTCTCCTTTAAGAGTAGACTAGTTCGACAGATAACCAATCAATCTGTTTGTAGGACAAGGCTCCTTTTACAGGAGGGTGGCATACCTTACCTAGTTACTTCATAGTTCAGATAACAAACAAGCGATCCAAAGATATTACCTTTGTTTACACACTCAATGTAATCGGCTGTAATGAAAATGCGGAGTTTGTGAGACCAGGCTCAAACTCGGTAGCAGCCAGTTTCCAAATATATAAACACAAATATTGCATAAGACTCAAACGTACTTCAAATGTTTTTATTAATATATAACCACTATATCATCAGTTTTTAATATATAATTAAGCAGTCAAAGACACTATTCAATGAATTTTAAAATTTCATTTCTGGTTCATTTAAGAATTGAATGTTTTTTTTTGTTACTTCATTGAGGTGTAAAGCGTTGACCGAAACACATTTTGTATGAAACGCGGAAGCGCTTCATTCTGAAAATGTGCGCACGGTCAACGCTTGTACAACCCTATGAAGTTACCAAAAGAAACATTCAATATTTATAATTACATCTTTTAGATAGGATCATGAAAACACGATTTTTATCAAGTTTTTATAAAATTCACCTTTGCACTTTATTGTGGGACCTCGTGTCAACATGAATGGTGAATTTCATTGTGTAATGCACTTGCGTAAGGAATAACATGAGATGTGCCGTTAGCCAATCCGAATAACGAATTATAATGAAACATTCATCTTATGTAATTATTAGTTATATCAAGGCAAAATCAATCGCTTTTGGTGTATTACACAGCAAACTGCCCGCTTTACATTTTAAATAGTCAACACTTTGAATGTTTATAGAATCGTAAATAATTATGATTTTTTTTAATGATTGCAAAATTGCACTATTGGGTGAAATAGCTTTCCTTATTATCGACATCCTGTCAAATAGTTCATGAAAAGTAACAATAATTCTGCATTAAAAGAAAAGAAAGTTGCACTCGTGCTTTAACTTTTTTTTGCCACACAAAACTGTTTTTACAAAACATTCTACCTCTGAACTAGTGGATTTCGCTTAAATATGACTGGACAAAAGGTTTATTTTTTTTGTATTCAAAGTATTGTGGGCAAGTAAATTATTTATTAGCTTAAAAAACATTGATCCGTGCTATAAATTAACTTGTAATTTTGATCAAGTAGGCCCTAGATCTTTAGCTTACGTTCGTACCTAGTGCAGATAAAAGTATTGCCGCAGAATTTTTTTATTAACTGTCCGGTAAGGGTTGGGTAGGGTATACGACCTCAACTTTAGACCTACTTTAGAAAAAAAAACTAAGCAGAACAACACCCTGGATTTTTCTACTGTACACCCCAGCTACCCAGCTTCCCTTTGCACCTAGTGAGGACAATTCTTATTACATTTTCGGTAAAGGTGGGATGCCCTTTACACATTGTGCGGACAGAAGTATTTCCGTAGACATTTGTTTATTAACTTTTATGTAATGATTGGGTAGGGTGGGTAACTGAGGTCCACTTGAAAAAAAAATACAGGGACTTCAATGTGGTGTGAACTATGCAGAACAATTACCGGAAATCTATGGTAGTTTGTAAAATAATAGTCTTTTTTATAATGTGATATGTAAAATGTTGTCAAATAATGAAGGCACGCTTCTCAATTAATAGACATAGAAATAAAGAAAAACCGTATGATAACCAATAACAATCTCCCAGAGACAAACTAACGTTCATTAAGGCAACTAGTATGATGGTCTGGATTCGGGGTTCTTAATTTCTGTATTCTTTTATATTTTAAGCCATATTTCTCTATTCTTTATACTTTTTGACAATTATTCTCTTATCATTACATTTTAACACCATTATTCTAGCTATTTTATTTATTTCTTAGTCCATTGTCTCTATTATTTATATTTTTTGTCCATTATTCTCAATTCCATAATCCCCCATCAACGGCCTCTAGTTGATGTCACCTTATAGTCTTCACAAATAAGCAAAATTAACACCGTATAGGCTCTAATGGCAAACCAATTAAAGGCTTTAATATCCCAGTTTGATTGTGAAATTGCGGAAATTTTTAAAATTTGATCAAGCAAAATACATTATCGTCCTCGTAGTTCGTATAATACTGGCAGATGGACCTTGGTCATCAATTCATATATTCTTGGATCGACCTTTCTAAACTTAAAAGTAATAAAGTTCACGCACCCATATGGTTCCGATTGCTAAAGACTTTTGCATCCGTCGACATTATCGTCGATTAAAGTAGTATTGATCTGACAACCGCTGTGCATGTATACTTTAACGACCTTTAAATGAATGACAAATGACAACATTGTCATTTTTTGAATGACAATTAAACAGTGTGTGGGAAAGATAAATTTAATACACTTTCGTTTTTCGTTTTTTGTTTTTGTGAAATCAAAAATGAAAAATGAAAATACTTTTGTTTTTCGTTTTTTGTTTTGTGAAATCAAAAACGAAAAACAAAAACACTTTTGTTTTTCATTTTGGTTTTTAAGAAATCAAAAACGAAAAATGAAAACATTTTCGTTTTTTGTTTTTGATATTTCAAAACGAAAAACGAATGGACGCAGATGTACACGGACCGGTTTTCAGAAATCAAAATTGAAAAATGAAAATACTTTTGTTTTTCGTTTTTTGTTTTGTGAAATCAAAAACGAAAAACAAAAACACTTTTGTTTTTCATTTTGGTTTTTAAGAAATCAAAAACGAAAAATGAAAACATTTTCGTTTTTTGTTTTTGATATTTCAAAACGAAAAACGAATGGACGCAGATGTACACGGACCGGTTTTGAGAAATCAAAATTGAAAAATGAAAATACTTCTGTTTTTCGTTTTCTGTTTTGTGAAATCAAAAACGAAAAACGAAAACACTTTTGTTTTTCATTGTGGTTTTTAAGAAATCAAAAACGAAAAAGGAAAACACTTTCGTTTTTTGTTTTTTGTTTAAGATATTTCATAACGAAAAACGAATGGACGCAGATATACACGGACCCAATTGACATAGTTTTTTTGTTTATTGCAACTAAAAAATGACCTAAAACAGTTTGAACATATAAATTCACATTCTGATTTTTTAAATGCCCATTTAATTAGGCGTGTGATTTTTTTCTTAATGAGAATGTGAGGCAATGTGGAATACAGGGTAGAAAAATCAAAACTTTGAACAGATTCAAAATCACCAATATAAGCATGCAATTTATCAAGTACTTCCAACGAGTTCTTGACACTCCAACAGTAATTAATTCCACTATTTTCGAAGGCCTTATTTGAACAATTTATTATCAGGTTTTTAATTGTTCCAAGTGTGCTGGTAAGAATAATAGACAATTTAGTAGTGGAACAATGGCTTGAAGACAAAATAAATCTATATTTGTAAGGTGTTTTGTGTAGCTTCGGAAGCCAATACATAGTTAGGACTTTCATTGTATTTGAATCTGCTTGTAAAGCGGTAGCTAAAAGTTTATGTTTGTTACAGATATCGTTTTCTGAAAATGAAGTCAGTTGGAATGTTGGTGAATTGTTGATTTCTTTTTTCAGAACCTCAATGTAAAATTTACGTCAAACAATAATGATATTATTAACAGCTTTATCGGCCGGGACAAAAACAAATTTCTTGGCTAGTTCTTTTAGTTTATGTTTGATACGAGAAATATGTTTATTGTGGTTATTGTTAATAGTAAAATGTTTTTTTTTAAATATTGAATACGTATATCAACTATCTTCATTACTGAATTAAAAAAAGAGTCCAAAGATTTTTTGTCAGCTTTTTCCCTTTTTATCCATTTCATACAGTAAGTATGGAGTGAGTCGTGGATGATATTACGACACTCATTCCAATTAATAGTTGACGGGGGACGATATTTAGGTCCTTTACTGAGGAATGATTTTAACTCTCGGTCTTGAACGATGTTAAGATCTCCTGTTATAACATGGGAAATGGGTCCATAAATATATTCGGAGGTACTACAATTACATGAAGTAAGTGTATTTTCACTGATATTAACATCTTTACACAATTGACTATAATTAAACACAAATTTCCGGGTAGATTTTTTGTAAATGTAACAAATAAGAGGTAGCTCAGTATTGTCAAAATATCCAGGAATTTGTTCTTTAACAGAATGGTCGTTAAATATTCCGGCAATATTTACAAAATCAAAACCTTTATTGACATAATTTATTTTAATAAAATGTTTTTTATGATCTTCAGGGCGATCAATTTTGGGAAATAGTTTAGAATAACAATATGACATAATAATTTGAACAATTTCATACTTAGGACTGCTATATGAAATTGTGGCGCAATCCTCCAAAATTTAATTTAACTTATTAACCGGTAATGAACAGAGTTTTATTAACAGATAATGTCTGCCGTTGTTTTTTGAAATAGAAATTAGGTCCGAAATGTTGGTATGATTGGTACGAAATTTTCTTTGATTGCGATTTGTTCTACGACCGTGAGAACGGTTTTTACGAACAGTTTTAGAAACTATATCCAAAATGTTAACGGAATCGGTTCTAGATATATTACCAATTCCCATGATATTATCATTAAGACCGAGAGGGTAGACTGTCTGTAATTTTTTAATCCAATTTAATTCAATTATTTTCCGTGATCGTACAAACTTTGAATGAGATTCACCAGGCTGCTTATTTACTTCTTCTAAAGGTTGAACTGTTAAATATTTAAAAAGATGGTTTTGCTTCTTAAGGTGTTGGTAAATAATACTTTTGAATTTATTGGGTCTTTTAAAACGATACAGATGTTCTTGAGTGCGTTTAGATAAATATCGTCCAGTTTCTCCTACATACTGAATACCACATCCCGGTTTGTTTCATGTGAGTAAATAAATAATACTGTTTGTTTTTCAAGTTATATCAGTTTCAAAATTCAAAGAAAATGTGCGACCATTAAACGTGGACCTTACCGTATTGTTGGTGGAAAGACGGGGACATGTAAGTCATTTTGTGGCATGACACTTATCGATAGAAGGGTAACCACGATTTTTATTGTTAAAAATGTCAGCGATGGTAGTATTTTTAGATAACCGATTTTGGAGATTGAGACGTGTAGATAACCTTTGAACAAGTTTAGTATTTAATATTTTTCCATTTCTTAGCTTCATAATTGTTTTTTTTGTTAGTGAATAATATAATAAAGGAGCAAAGACTGGCGTCCAGAATATGAACCAGCATACAATAATTCAAGTTATGTTAAATTGATAAATCTGTTGGGCTAAAAATGTCAAACGCTATCAGTATTAATTACCCGAAAAAGATAGGGTATATCAGGGTAGGACTGATGGCTGACTAAATAGTAGAATGGGGCTGAATATTGAAATACTACTTTTTGATAAATATTCCTAAATTAATGAACTAGAGCAGTTCTCGCTCGGACACTTGTAATTTTTTATTAATACATACTGCTTAAACTAAGATTACAGTAACTGAATTAAAAAAAAGATAGACCAAGCTTGTTCAATTAAAAGAAACACAGAATTACTGTAACATTTTCCCTATGTTTTAAGCAATCGTAGATATTTAATTTTAGCATTTACTTTTAATTATTTAAAATAGAAAGAAGAATATTACCGAACTACCATCACTACAATTGACTATATTCGTTTTATTGTAAATTAGTTAGACCAAAAATGCAACTCGGCATATCAAGTAAGCTATGTGTATAATAAATACACTTTAATATTAAAGTGATATTTTAAAACATCCTTTTTACAACAAAAACGTAATGAACCTGTGAATACATTTATTCTCATTATAGAAGCAAAATATAATATTTCCAAGTCGCAACAAGTTTTTACTGACTATACTGCGAACCAACAAGTTTTAACAAAATTTCACATAATTAAGTAAAAAGTACATGTGATGATGTGATTATAAAAGACGAAATTTATCTGTGAAACGAACCAAATTACCTTTCGTTTTAGAATGATTTAATCGTTCACACACGCTGTTAAACGAAATGATTAGCTTCACGCGTTTACCGAACAACAGGCTTGCTATCAATTGTTGTCGTGTATAAACGTCATGGAACACGGAATGAACTTAAACGAAATGAACGAAATGAATGAAATGAATGACACGCAAACGGAACGAACAAAACACGCAAACGGAACGAATGAAAAACGGAGCGAAAACAGAAAAACGGGAAACTTGAGTGGTTCAGGAGCTGTAAAAGTAGTAATTTTGTCTATAATATATATCTTATTGTCCTCAAACCTGGTTCACAGGCGTTTGATTTAGTAAGCTCTGATCACACTTAGTTAATTAAATTCCGTTAAGTCCTACTTTCCTATTAGATAGGAACTTAGTTATTATCTTTAATTTTACTTTGTTTACAAATATAGACTCTTTTGTGAACTTAACATATCTTGCCATTTTTGTTCAAAACCTTTAAAAAAATATGCCTACAAGAGGAAGTACATTTTGTATTTAAAGAGGTTGAAATTACATGTACACTGTAGAAAACTTTTGGTTATGAATGGACCAGCAGAAAAAGAGGTTAAAATTAGTATGTCTGAAGCTGTCAAAAGAAATTAACACCCACTGTAGAAGCAATGTACATGTAGGTGCAATTTTAAAAAGTTTTCATTTTTTGGCTATAACAATGTTAAAGAAATGAACTCGGTACGAAATAACTGTGCTGATCAGTTAACAGCAATATGATGAACAGAGGCCTAATACGCTTTTAAAATAAAAAAAAATAATCATTTTATGACAAGACCGGTTTTGCTGTTAGGTAGTAAAAGTTTTTCTCACATAGGAAAGAAATGAAGGACACTCCATCCAGACCATCATGCATCAGTAAGAAAATTAGTTTTGTGAAATGATTCATTTTTTTTTAATAATTTAAACAGTCTAGACGGGAAGTGTTCTAAATTTTAAGTGTGCATGCTTAACAAATTCACCAGCATTTGCATTCAAATAATCTAGGTTTTACAACAAAAAATTGTGTGTGCATATATTATATAAGTCCGATATTACTCTTACGTCCAACGGCTGTTTTGTCAGACAAGCTGGGGCCGTCCCACTTCTCAGAGTAATCTCTGACTAATATTTTATCAATCTCCTACTTTAATGACCTTTTTCTCTTAGAAACCCAAATGGTCCGACCCCTATACAGATGACCTATTCACACCTGAACTCTTAGGTCCACAAATTTTCAAATCAATTACATGAATGATAGAAGTACCATGACCTATGCCTATGCATTGCCTATGGTAACATGTATATTTCAGTCTAAAAAAAGAGGGGGGGCATTGTTTTTTTGTTCGCCACGGATATTGTTTTGAAATTACTTCCGCTATTTCTAAGCTTACATATTATTTTCAGGGGTCGTGAATCGCTCTTTGGGCATTTATATTCAATTCATTAGTACTTACTAATAATGTATTAATTTTCCCTCTTTTTGTGATTTGTTTACATCCATCTTTCGCATATTTGCCGGACATTTTCTAACGTAAGACAAGGGTGAAACTGCTTCAAAAACTGCGATCTGCATTACAGTATTCATGAAAAGCAGTTCACGTGTTCGATTATTATGAGTTATTCTCTCTTCAGTCTTCTCCGACGTCATGAACATTTTCCATATCTTTAGAACGGAAGTACTATTTCCACAATGAAAATTGTTGCAATAACCTTTAACAAGTTTTGAAATTGCAGTTAAAAGTTATTTAACTCATTCTCAGTGTATTTAAATAAATAAAAAAAATAATGATCTGTATTGTTATGGCATATTACGACAATGTACATGACTTACGATAGCAATGCACAACTTTATGCGCAGACGGCCCAAAAATGTAAACACCCAATCTACCTTAAGGTGCCTTTCAGCAATTATTGTCTCTTCATTAATACTGTAGGTAAAAATGTACGATCACAATATAATACAAACCTGATAACAAATTAGTCAAAAATGCCTTTGAAAATCGTGGGATTTATTACTTTTAGATTGTCTAAAACTCGTTGGAAGTACTTGATGAACTGTATGTATATATTTGTGATTTTGAATCTGTTCAAAGTCTACCCTATATACCACTTTGCCTTATATTCGTATTCGGGAAAATTCACATTCCTAATTAATTGGGCATTTAAAAAGTCAGAATGCCAATACAAATGTTCAAACTCTTTTAAGTCTTTTTTTAGTTATCAACAAAAAGAACTATGTCAACTGGAAATGCTTTGATACTATATTTTGCGCTTGAATATTTACTTGATAACATTGTTGTTCGCTTTGGAGATTCCTTATATTGTCGAGTGATTGGATTGTTTTTAGGAACTAGCTGTGCAGCACTTATTGTGGACCTGGTTTTGTATTGTTATGAGTTACAATTTATGATTGAAATCATCAAAGACCCATCGAAACAACATTTGATACAAAAAATTAACAATACTTTTAGATATTTGGATGATATGTTGGCTCTCAATAATGACGACTTCAGTGTGTATACTAAAGACATTTATTCTGTTGAACTTACTTTAAATAAAGCTTATACTAACAATGCCCACTGCCCTTTCCTCGATCTTAATATCTATATCATTAACGGGAATCTTAATACAAAAATTGATGATAAAAGAGATGATTTTTCATTTCCTATCGTTAATAATCCATTTTTAGATGGTGACCTTCTCTTGTCACCATCTTATGGTGTTTATATATCTCAACTTGTACGATTCGCTTGTGTATGTAACAACGTATTATATTTAAGTGAGAGAAATTTATGTATTACTGAAAAATTATTACACCACTGCACTTAATTTTGATCTTTATGGTATTAGCGGGAAGCTTAATACAAAAAATTATGATCACAATTTACCAATAACAGTCGAACATGTCGTGATGGCGTCCTGCACATTTTTAAAGGAAAGATTTGAACTTATGCCAATCTCATAATTATATCATGTGTGTATTCTGGCAGTAATCGTGACATACTATATCAACTGGTCTTTATGCGGTCTTTTATCAAATTACACGTATCTGATCAGAATTATCATTAAATTAATCTCCATATTTGGAATTTAATATTCAGTTTTTATCGCCATTTCGGTGTATAAGAATACCCTTTACTTTTTTGTTTTGGTAAGTGATGATGATTTCTTTCCTATCTTTATTCTATACTGTTGATTTACTTTTTGGTTTTAAGATACTCTGTTGCTGTTTCTGGCCCTTATTTTTCTTAATCGATAAACGAGATTTGAACATATATCACGAATTATCACTTAACTATTATTATCAAGTTAACATTTTAAAACAATTCTTTCCCGATATAGTCAGGGTCGATGTGCTACAATAAATGCGACAATAGGATGTCATGTGCTAGTATATATATCAGCTGCAATTGTTAGCATTTAATTGTATGTTAACACCGCTTAGTATTCTTTGTACAGGACGGTAGTACTGCACTTCACAAGACTGTTTTGTACGGGCAAACTGATATCGTTAGAATACTTATCGACCGTGGTATTAATATAAATTCATTGGAAAATTTAAGTGGATAATTATTCACTTTGATTACACCAATCAAAGGTCAATGTTTGATATGACATTATCAATACTTATTGATCTGCATTTAATATGAATTTGTGAGACTTGTGTCTCTTCAATAATGCTGGATGTCAAAATATACAATCAGAATTTGATACACACTTTGACAATTTGTAAAACCGTATACCGTCGAATAGAATTAATTGCGTCTTTTTTTCACGAAAAGAAAATTAAACATACTTAACTTCTTAGTTCAAAAAAAGAAATTAAATCTTGTCACAGATATTTGACGAATAAACTTCAGGTTTAAAAGAAAGTGTCCTAGAAAATAAGTGAAATCATAAAAATACCGCACTCCAAGGAGTTAGCAAAATAGGGATTAATCCTAGGTATATTTGATAAAATATTTTTTGAAATAACTTAAACGTTTCAGTAAATCTTTGAATTTTTTATCTTTTCATACGAGTTTTTATCAATTTGTTGCCCAAATTAAAAGGCAAGTTTTTTTAAGTTAGTGTATGAGACTCCTGCATCAATTGGAAGATATTCGTCGTTATTTGTGACACAATGTACACACAAGGGTTCAACAAGTCGTGACGGCATCTAGAACATTTTTAAAGGTCAGATTTTAACATTCCTTTGTTTATGCCAACCTCAAAATTATACACTGTGTATATTCTGGCAGTATTCATTACATAAAATATTAACTCATATCCAAATTTTGGTCTTTTGGTTACCTATGAATTCAATACCTCATATAAGTTAATTTACCAAATTTCAATTAGATAACGGATTCCTTTTCCTACGATTTTTGACTTAAATAATTTCAATGTTGAATATAAAGCAGTATCAGTGACTGTGTCTAAAAAAAAGATTGGAAAGGATTTCTATAAGCTATCACTCTTTTTGGCGTACATTCTTACTTTTAAATCGATACTTGTCTGATGTTTTTTATTTGGTTTGATATTGTTAAAATTGTATATACATTTCGTACTGGCAAGATTGACTAATATTTACTAATATGTCTAGATTATATGCTCCTGTTGATTCCTCGTTAAATTAATTTCTATATTTTGAATTTAATATTCACTTTTTATCGCCATTTTGGTGGGTGTATAAGAATACCCTTTACTTTTTTTTCTTTTGGTAAGTGCTGATGATTTTAAAAATATCCTGTTTCTGTTTCTTGCCTTAATTTTTCTGAATTAATTATCGAGATTTGAACATCCATCACAATTTGTCTTCTTCTTATTATCATCAAGTGAAAATTTGATAACAATTATTATCATTTTTATTTGATTAGTATATCTGCTACAGGATCGACGAGCTACGATAAATGCGACACTATGTACTCATGCGTTAGTTTATATATCAGCTGCCATCGTTAGCATTCAATTGTATGTTTACACCGCTTAGTATTTCTTTGTACAGGATGGTAGTACTGCACTTCACAAGGTTGCATGGAGAGGGCAAACTGAAATCGTTAGATTGCTAATCGACCATGGTATTGATATAAATTTACCGAAAAAAGTAAGTGGATAATTATTCACATTGATTACACCAATGACAAGTCAATGTTTAATATGACACTATCAATACTTATTTCAACTGCATTTAATATGCATTTTTGAAATTAGTGTCTCTTCAAATATGCTTGATGTCAAAATGTACAATCACAATTTGATACAAACTTTGACAATTTGTAAAAACCGTATACGTTCAAAACGAAACAATTGCGTCTTTTCTCTTGTAAAGAAAATCAAATATACTCAACTTCTTAGTTCAATTGAAAAAATTAAATTTTGTCGCAGATAATTGACGAATAAACTTCAGGTTTAAAATACATGTGTCCTAGCAAATAAATAAAATCATAAAAAACCGCACTCCAAGGAATAAGCAACATAAGGATTGCTCCTAAATATCTATGATGGCGTATTTTATGAAATAACTAAAAAAATATCAGTCAATCTGTGATTTGTATTCTTTGCATACAAATTTGAGCAATTTTGTCCAAACGAAAGGGCTAGTTATTTTAGGTTATTGTATGCAACTCCTGTAACTAATAAGTTGTTCTTAGGTAGGTAATATTCAGGAGATATAGGACGGCTTGTTTGAGTTGTTCCTGTTGACAATTCAAATATATTCGTCGTCACTTGTGACACAATTTACACATAACGGTCCAACAAATTATTACGGCGTCCAAAAACATTTTTAATGGAAATATTTCAACTTTTCGACTGTTTATGCAAACCTAGGAATTATACCATGTGTATATTGCGGCATTATTCGTGACATAAAATGCGGTCTTATATCAAATTGTTACGTTTAGATAAATGCTGTTCTGATATTTTTATCATTTTTAAATCCATGACAACATTTAAAAATGTTAATATTGCAAACTGGCACGTAACCGTCACAGTTGCATTGTATTTGAAATTATCCGACTTTATGTTTTGAGAACGTTAAATGGTCCAGATTGTGGAACGGATGCAGTTTTATTAATAATTTTACTGATCAACAACTTGAATAAAAAATACTTTATTGTTTCCCATCTTTATTTTATATTTGTTTTTATATATCTTGGTTTTATTACACACAGTTTCTGTATGTTGCCTAAATTGTCTCAATCGATTAACAGTATTTGAAAATCGAAAAAATAAATTCGCACTTTTATGATGAGCAAGTAAAAAAACGAATGAAATTATTGTCCAATATAGTTATTTGATTATTATGTCGTCATTCGTGTCAACTTTCAACAATGAATGCGATATTACATTGTCTCAAGTTAGTTGATGATATCAGCTGCGTCCTTGATCATTATCTAATATGTTAGCATTGATATACGTCTCTTTATACAAAAAAGTAGTACTGCACGCCACGATGTTGCATTGGACGGACAAACTTAAATTTCAAGGTTGCTAATCGGCGGTGGTATTATTCTTAATTGACATATTTATGTACAATCCGAAACAGTGCAGAAAGAAACATTTTGTAAACTGATTGATATGACTTGTCTCTTTTAAAATAGTGATGATTTGTTTCCTCTCTTTAATTTTATAAGTGAATTATTTGTAACTGTTAAGATACTCTGTGTCTGTTTCTTGCTTTAATTTTTTTTTTCAATCGATTAACGAGATTTGAACATTTAACACAAATTGTCACCTTATTATTATTATCAAGTGAACATTTGATAACAATGATTTGCCGATATAGTTCTTTGATTAATACATCGGCTAAATGATCGACGTTCCACGATAAGTGCGACAATACGTTGCCATGTGTAAGTTTATATATCAAATATGAATATCAAATGTTATGTTAACACTAATTAGTGTTTATTTGTACAGAATGGTACTACTGCACTTCACGAGGCTGCAGGGTTCGGGCAAACTGAAACCGTAAGGTTGCTAATCGACCGTGGTATTAATATACATTTACAGAATGAGGTAAGTGGATGATTAATCACATTGATTTCACCAGGCCATATGTCAATGTTTGATATGACATGACCTATACTAATGTAACTACAGTTGATATGCATTTCGGAAATAACGTCTCTTCAATAATGCTGTATGTCAAAATGTACAATCACAATCTGATACAAACTTTGACAATCTTGTAAAACCGTATCCGTTCGACAAAAGGAATTAACTGGGTATTTTCTCACGAAAAAAAAAAATAACATACCTAACTTCTTACTGGTAATGAAGAAATTAAATTTCATCGCAGTTATTTGACGAAAACTGAAGGTAATAAACCACGTGTCCTAGCTATGACAGAATATTTTTTATAATAACTAAAACGTTTCAGTAAGTCTTTGATTTTTTTATCTTTGCATATGAGTATTTAGCAATTTAACCAGAACTAAAAGGCATGTTATTTTAAGTTATTGTATGCAACTCTTGTATCCATTGAAAGATATACGTCTTTATTTGTGACACAATGTACACAAGGGTCCAACGAGTCGTGGCGGCGTCCAGATCATTTTGAAAGGTAAGATGTCAGCATTCCGTCTGTTTATGTCAACCTCAAAATTATACTATGTGTATATTCTGGCAGTAATCATGAAATAATATATCAACTCATATCCAAATTTTGGTCTTTTGGTTACCTATGAATGCAATACCTCATATAAGTTAATTTACCAAATTTCCATTACATAACAGATTCCTTTTCCTACGATTTTTGACTTAAATAATTCCAATGTTGAATATAAGGTAGAATCAGTGGCTGTCTCTTAAAAAATTGAAAAGGATTTCTATAAGCTATCACTCTTTTTGGCGTACATTCTTACTTTTTGATTGATACTTTTCTGATGCATTTTATCTGGTTTGATATTGTTAAAATTGTATATACATTTCGTACTGGCAAGATTGACTAATATTTACTTATATGTCTAGATTATATGCTCCTGTTGATTCCTCATTAAATTAATCTCTATATTTTGAATTTAATATTCACTTTTTATCGCCATTTTGGTGGGTGTAAAAGAATACCTTTTACTTTTTTTCTTTTAGTAAGTGCTGATGATTTGTTTCCTATCTTTATTTTCTATTGTTGATTTACTATTTGGTTTAAAAATATCCTGTTTCTGTTTCTTGCCTTAATTTTTCTTAATCGATTAACGAGATTTTAACATCTTTCACAAGTTTTCACCTTACTATTATCATCAAGTGAAAATTTGATAACAATTGTTATAATTTTTATTTGATTAGTATATCTGCTACAGGATCGACGAGCTACGATAAATGCGAAACTATGTACTCATGCGTTAGTTTAAATATCAGCTGCCATCGTTAGCATTCAATTGTATGTTTACACCGCTTAGTATTTCTTTGTACAGGATGGTAGTACTGCACTTCACAAGGTTGCATGGAGAGGGCAAACTGAAATCGTTAGATTGCTAATCGACCATGGTATTGATATAAATTTACCGAATAAAGTAAGTGGATAATTATTCACATTGATTACACTAATCATAAGTCAATGTTTAATATGACATGATCAATACTTATTTCAACTGCATTTAATATGCATTTTTGAAATTAGTGTCTCTTCAAAAATGCTTGATGTCAAAATGTACAATCACAATTTGATACAAACTTTGACTATTTGTCAAACCGTATACGTTCAAAACGAAAATAATTGCGTCTTTTCTCTTGAAAAGAAAATCAAATATACTCAACTTCTTAGTTCAATTGAAAAAATTAAATGTTGTCGCAGATATTTGACGAATACACTTCAGGTTTAAAATACATGTGTCCTAGCAAATAAATAAAATCATAAAAATACCGCACTCCAAGGAATAAGCAACATAAGGATTGCTCCTGAATATCTATGATGGCGTATTTTATGAAATAACTTAAAAAAAATATCAGTCAATCTGTGATTTTTATTCTTTGCATACAAATTTGAGCAATTTAACCCAATCGAAAGGGCTCGTTATTTAAGGTTATTGTATGCAACTCCTGTAACTAATAAGTTGTTCTTAGGTAGGTAATATTCGGTAGATATAGGACGGCTTGTTTGAGTTGTTCATGTTGACAATTCAAATATATTCGTCGTCACTTGTGACACAATTTACACATAACGGTCCAACAAATTATTACGCCGTCCAAAAACATTTTTAATGGAAATATTTCAACTTTTCGACTGTTTATGCAAACCTAGGAATTATACCATGTGTATATTGCGGCATTATTCGTGACATAAAATGCGGTCTTATATCAAATTGTTACGTTTAGATAAATGCTGTTCTGATATTTTTATCATTTTTAAAGCCATGACAACATTTTAAAATGTCAATATTGCAAACTGGCACGTAACCGTCACAGTTGCATTGTATTTGAAATTATCCGACTTTATGTTTTGAGAACGTTAAATGGTCCAGATTGTGGAACGGATGCAGTTTTATTAATAAGTTTACTGATCAACAACTTGAATAAAAAATACTTTATTGTTTCCCATCTTTATTTTATATTTGTTTTTATATATCTTGGTTTTATTACACACAGTTTCTGTATGTTGCCTAAATTGTCTCAATCGATTAACGGTATTTGAAAATCGAAAAATAAATTCGCACTTTTATGATGAGCAAGTGAAAAAACGAATGAAATTATTATCCAATATAGTTATTTGATTTTTATGTCGTCATCCGTGTAAACTTGCAACAATGAATGCGAAACTACATTGTCTCAAGTTAGTTGATGATATCAGCTGCGTCCTTGATCATTAACTAATATGTTAGCATTGATATACGTCTCTTTATACAAAATAATAGTACTGCACGCCACGATGTTGCATTGGACGGACAAACTGAAATTTCAAGGTTGCTAATCGGCGGTGGTGTTAATCTTAATTGACATATTTATGTACAATCCGAAACAGTGCAGAAAGAAACATTTTGTAAACTGATTGATATGACTTATCTCTTTTAAAATAGTGATGATTTGTTTCCTCTCTTTAATTTTATAAGTGAATTATTTGTAACTGTTAAGATACTCTGTGTCTGTTTCTTGCTTTAATTTTTTTTTTCAATCGATTAACGAGATTTGAACATTTAACACAAATTGTCACCTTATTATTATTATCAAGTGAACATTTGATAACAATTTTTCCCGATATAGTTCTTTGATTAATACATCGGCTAAAGGATCAACGTGCCACGATAAGTGCGACAATACGTTGCCATGTGTAAGTTTATATATCAAATATGAATATCAAATGTTATGTTAACACTAATTAGTGTTTCTTTGTACAGAATGGTACTACTGCACTTCACGAGGCTGCAGGGTTCGGGCAAACTGAAACCGTAAGGTTGCTAATCGACCGTGGTATTAATATACATTTACGGAATGAGGTAATTGGATAATTAATCACATTGATTTCACCAGGTCATATGTCAATGTTTGATATGACATGACCTATACTCATTTAACTACATTTGATATGCATTTCGGAAATTAATGTCTTTTCAATAATGCTGTATGTCAAAATGTACAATCACAATCTGATACAAACTTTTACAATCTTGTAAAACCGTATCCGTTCGACAAAAGGAATTAACTGGGTATTTTCTCACAAAAAAAAATAACATACCTAACTTCTTACTGGTAATGAAGAAATTAAATTTCGTCGCAGTTATTGGACGAAAACTGAAGGTAATAAACCACGTGTCCTAGCAAATAAGTGAAATCATAAAAATACCGCACTTCAAGGAATAAGCAACATAGGGATTGCTCCTAGCTATCTATGATAGAATATTTTTTATAAAAACTAAAACGTTTCAGTAAATTTTGAATTTTTTATCTTTGCATATGAATATTTAGCAATTTAACCAGAACTAAAAGGCAAGTTATTTTAAGTTATTGTATGCAACTCTTGTATCCATTGATACCTATGAATTCAATACCTCATATAAGTTAATTTACCAAATTTCCATTAGATAAAAGATTCCTTTTCCTACGATTTTTGACTTAAATAATACCAATGTTGAATATAAGGCAGAATCAGTGGCTGTCTCTTAAAAAATTGAAAAGGATTTCTATAAGCTATCACTCTTTTTGGCGTACATTCTTACTTTTGGATTGATACTTTTCTGATGCATTTTATCTGGGTTGATATTGTTAAAATTGTATATACATTTCGTTCTGGCAAGACTGACTGATATGTACTAATATGTCTATATTATATGCTCCTGTTGATTCCTCATTAAATTAATCTCCATATTTGGAATTTAATATTCTCTTTTTTTATTGCCATTGCTGTGTATAAGAATACCGTTTACTTTTTTATTTTGGTATGTGGTGATGATTTTCTATTGTTGATTTACTATATGGTTTAAAGATACTCTGTTTCTGTTTCTTGCAATAACTTTACTTAATCGATTAACGAGATTTTAACATTTATCACAAATTTTCACCTTACTATTATCATAAAGTGAAAATTTGGTAACAATTATTATCATTTTTATTTGATTAGTATATCTGCTACATGGTCGACGAGCTACGATAAATGCGACACTATGTAGTCATGCGTTAGTTTATATATCAGCTGCAATCGTTAGCATTCAATTGTATGTTTACACTGCTTATTATTCCTTTGTACAGGATGGTAGTACTGCCCTTCACAAGGCTGTATCGAACGGGCAAACTGAAATCGTTAGATTGCTAGTCGACCGTGGTGTTGACATAAATTTACCGAAAAATGTAAGTGGATAGTTAGTCACATTGATTACACCAATCATAAGTCAATGTTTTATATGACATTATTAATAATTCTTTAACTATATTTTTAACATGCATTTGTGAAATAAGTATCTCTTGTATCTCTAGTATCAAAATGCTTGATGTCAAAATGTACAATCACAATTGAAATAATTACATGCATACTTAATAAAATGTGCTTAGTTTTCCCAAACCTGTCTTTGTTTAAATATATAACCAACACTACCTTCTGTTCTATTTTGCCGCTGAATCCTTCGGGTGTATCCCATCTTGATTTGAGACGTTATGTAATTCATACCATATCAAGCGTTGGCAGGGAGACTGAAAGGAGGCAGTGTTTAGCACCATTGGCAAAGGGGGAACAGGTGGGTCCCTATGTTCATAACATAAGATGAATGTGAATATTTTATTTAAATATATTATTAATCATGGTTAAAATCGCACGGCAGTGATTGCATTGCAATCGTATCTGATAACTATGTACATTGTTATCAGATATCTCCTGCGCCTCTATTTCGTAACGTTTATCATATTGACCAATCATCATCAGGTGTCATAAATCAAGGTAGTACTTGTTTTAATAACATTCAGTCCTAGCCGGACCCACAAATACTTATTGAATCATTATGCAATTACAAAACTAACTCTAATTATTTAGACATTGTTGTTTTTGTCATGTTATCAATGGTAAACAGTGAGGATAACGATGCACGGATTGTATCCGAATCGGGTTCAGGTCAATTAATCTTAAAATCTGGACCTACTAAATGCAAGCCAATGGTCAATGGCAAACTTAGCAATTTTATAGAAGTTATTAGAAGAGGGTCATCTAGTCCAGAATAACATACTGGACTACTTATCATATGCCAATCGTACATACCAGTCGTTTCTTTCGCATGATGTAACATCAGATTTCTTTTATGATAGAGAGTATCGCAGGTTGCAAAATGTACATAAGTTCAGATGGGGAACTGATTTACCACATATTCAAACTGTGTTTTTCAAATCAAAGGGTAGTAATTCGAACAAGTTTTCCAAACCTCCAGTGTCTACCTCTATGGGTTTTAAACCATGTTCCTCTCACACAGCTGGTGGGAAAGAAATATGTAAAAAAAAAATCAACTCCAGGATAGGTTGTTCACTTATTGGGTGCAATTTTGAACATATGTATAATGTCCTAGCCTGTGGACAAAGACACTCTGGCTCTGGGCATCAGTCTAATTTTCCAAAAAACGGAAAGGTCCAGTAAAACCTCTACATGACATTCACCTTGATGCTTGGGGTACTGAACTAAAGTATGACTTTGACAAAGAAAACTTACTTCATGGTATATAATTTTGGTTTGACACTGTGACCTCAGCAGATAATGAGTTACCATCAGGAATAGTTGGTAACAACCACCGGTCCGCTTCACCTAACAACCCCCTTTACGAAAAAGTTCATTTGCAAATTCTAAATGAAATAGAACTATGGTTCTTTCTGAAAAAAACTCCCCGCATAATAAGTCCAGTAGCAGTAATACCGAAACCAGATGGGGGAGTCCGTATTATTCATGACTGCAGTAGACCAGAGGAGTCTGCAGTAAACTCCTTCGTTGGTAAAATAGAAAAACAAAGATTTCAAACTTTAGATGAAGCTTCAAAATTAGTTACTTCAAACTGTTATATGGCTAAAGTAGATTTTAAAACAGCTTATAGATCTGTGAACCTTAGCTCACAAAGTCAAGAAGTACCTGGTTTAAAATGGACCTTTCCTGATGGAACAGAATATACTTTTGATGATACAAAGCTCCAATTCGGATCAAAATTGACACCCAATATTTTTCATAGACTATCCCAAGCTGTCCGTCGTATGATGTCACGCAAAGGTTTTACTATCATCGCATACTTAGATGATTTTCTTATTTGTGAAACAACAAAGCAGCGTTGTATTCAAGCATTTTAATCGCCCTTCTTCGCAAGTTGGGAGATATGATAACTTGGTCAAGAGTGGTTGAACCCACCACTAAATTGACTTTCTTAGGCATAGACATTGACTCTACTGCAATGACGTTAAGGCTTCCAGGGGAAAGCTTTCCCTACCTAAGCATGAGTTGGCAGAATTTAGTAAGCGAAAAAGAGCATCACAAAAGCAATGTATACATGCTATAGCAGACAAACTTAATTGGGTATCAGCAGTGGTTCATGGCGGGAGAGTATTCCTTCGCAGAATTATTGACGCGATTCCTTTAAAGCATGATTGGCATAAGGCAATCCTCAATGGCGAAATATGGCATGATTTTTATTACATATTTACATGAATGAGGGTAGGGAGCATGGGAATAAAAAACTTTAGCCTTAGTTTAAACAAGCTGTTTGCTGCTGCAAGTTATTTTATTGAATGCTGAAACTGCCGATGATGACAGACGATGATATTTTACTTAAATCTGATTGGTTAATTAATGAGGCGGGAAATATGAATACTAGCTCTTGATTGGTTGATATGTATAGATGATAGTTCAAGCAACGATATTACAACAACTGTTCAGCCATTACATTTAATATACAAGTACGTATTTCCGCCCAAGGCGACGTCACTGACAATACGACGTCGATAATAGACATGTACAATAGTTGGAACGTTATGTTCCCGCGATAATCTCAACAATATGAAATACCAGACATATCAACGGTACCTATGCTGCATCCTGGTTGGTCAATATGAATAACGTTAAGATATAGAGGCGCAGGAGATATAAACAATGTGCATAGTTATCAGTTACGATTGCAATGCAATCACTGCACTGTGATTTCAACCATGATTAATAATATTTTTAAATAAAATATCCACATTAGCAGAGGTATTGATTTTATCAACTTATCAAGTATATTTAATGACTCTACCGTTCAAAACTTTATACTTTCCTATTTTGATAATATAGAACCAAATAAAATTTCATACACATACAAAAAAAACAGCAGAAGTTTAATTTTTAATTATACGTGGGTTACACTAGACGTGAATATAGATATTAATAATTCCTTAACTTGAAACTGTGAATCGTCAGAGTTTAGATATGTTCCCTATGGCCATGTTATTACAGGGAACCTCAATTTCGTCCAGGACAAAGAGGTTTAAAAAATTTGAAAAAAGGACGAAAATATCGTCCCCCATCTAAAATAGATTGGAAAGAGTGCCGTCAAGTCACCAAAGATTCTCTTTCCTCGTTTTGTAAAAAGTTGTGTAAACGGGAAAAATGTGATAAAAAATCACTTGATTCTTATTTAAATAAATGTATAAATGTGGTAGATAAGAGAATATCACATTATGAAAATAATTTAGCAAGCCTAGTAGTCAGCACAAAAAATGATTGTCATTAATATGGTTATATTTAAAAGTTTACTGTTTACAAATTTTTGATTTTTTTTAAAAACTAAGGCATTTCTACCTCAGGCATAGAATACCTTAGCTGTATTTGGCCAAACTTTTGGTCCTCGTCTTCGTACTTTATTTGGGCTTTTTTTTTTGAGGGGGGGGGGGGATTCGAGCATCACTGATGAGTCTTTTGTAAACGAAACGCGCGTCTGGCGTATATACTAAATTTAGTCCTGGTATCTATGATGAGTTTATTTAGAAGTAAATAATAAAGTACATACTACACCTATTTCCAGAATAAGAAATAAACTTTAAGAACTTGTGTGTGTACCGGCCGACAAAACAGCCAACAATGTGGTGGTTGTATGCCGTAAATACTACACGGACGTTCTTTGAATGAAATTTTAAATTCATCTTCATTCAAGTCCATCCACTCCACAAAGAGTCATATAGTACACAAACATATCACAACCAAATCAATGCCTTAGACTTCTTCTGAACATTTGAAGGTCCCTACTATGTATTGGCTACCTAAACTACACATAAATATCGTTTCATTTCGGCCTCTAGTAAGTATTCTACAACTAATATTTCAGTGCTCTTAACTAGTTCATTAACTATTATTAAAGAGCTTATTATAAACTATTGTAATAAAATATATGAACATAGAGGTATAAATCATTTTTGGAGTGTAAATATTTCTTTGGATGTTTTAGATAAACTACGTGCTTTTGATGGTCCTTTTGATTCTGTTGACAGTTTTGTTTTTTCTACTCTTTACACTACACTTCCACACTATCGTATTAAACAAAAGTGTTCCTATTTAATTAAATGGTCGTTTGGTAAAGCTGAATGCAAATATATTTGCTGAAACTCATTTAAAGCCTTCTTCTCTAATAAGAAAGGTAAACATGCTAGATATACTTACTGGATGTGTGATGAGATGATTGAAGCTGTTAATTTTCTCCTTGATAATATTTATGTACGTTTCGGCAACAAAGTTTATCGACAGGTTGTAGGTATCCCCATGGACACTTATTGTGCCCCTTTTAATAGCAGACTTGTTTTGTACTGTTACGAATCACAGTTTATGACTTAAATCAGTAAAGACCCTTCAGTTTGCATTTAATTGTTAAATTCAACAACACTTACCGTTATCTTGATGATATTTTGTCGTTAAATAATCAAGAATTTTCTCAATATACTGCTGAAATTTACACCAAGGAACTTACTTTAAATAAATCAAATTTATTCGGTTATAACGGTCCTTTTCTGGATTTAGATATTTCGGTTTTAAATGGGAAACTGCACACGACAAAAGAGACGATTTTTCGTTCCCTGTTGTTTATTTTTCATTTTAGATAGTGATGTTCCTTTGGCATCATCTCATGTTTATATTTCACAGCTCGGTCGCTGTGCCCATGTCTGGTGTGAAGTTTTTGATTTAAACGAACGCAATCTGTGTATTACTTTTTTTTTATCTTTTATTTGTTTTTCAATAGTCAGGATTTTACACACACCATTACACTAACACATGACAATGGTATCAAGGGGTAAATACAGAAAAAAGAAGAAAAAAAAACAATATACAAAATGTATCTCTGACTAATTAGTTTTTTTGACAATAACAACATTTTAGGTTACATATGAATTAATTAGTTATCATTTATGTCGGTTACACCTGTTAATATTTTTTTGGAAAATGTACAGCTTTTTTATAAATAGAATTATCTTACTTCCTATACATTTCTAGGAATATGATTGGTTAAAAGCGTCCACGTGAAGACCGTGAATATTCAATATTAGGTTAGTAGGGAGGCGGGGCTTAAATCAATACACGGTTAGTACATGTAGTGGATTTACGACTTTGGCACTGTTTGTTTATTTAAAAGTATTGAAAATTCTGTTTAATATTGTTATATCAAGGTTGTTGATAATAAATAGTTATTGTTTGCATTATTTTTAGTACAGACTAATTTAAGAAGGTTCTTAAAATTGAATACTTGAAAACCTTAATATAGAAAAAAAGAAGATGTGTTAAGATAACAAATGAGACAACTCTAGTCTAAATTCAACAAATAAATATAGTCGGTAAGATAAATTCGTTACATAGTGTGCTAGTGACCTAATATGATATGTACGGGGTCTTTTTTCAAACTCCACAAAGAGGGCATATGTTTTTGATTGGGCTAGGAGTAAACATACTTCCATAGTGTGTTTTTAGGAAACTCAAAGCAATACAGACATTGAAAAATACTGGGAGGATGAATGGGGAAATAAATGCTTTTTCAGTCATAAAGACAGTAAAAGTGCAGGTGTCTCTGTTATGTTTAAAAAGGGTCTGTATTTTGTTGTGCACAATTCTTTTATTGATGATAATGGTCGTTACATTATTTTAGATATAACAATTTTTTCACAAAGATTAAGTTTTGCACGTTTTTATGGTTATAATACAGATGAAACTTCATTCTTTGACACAATAATGCAGAATATTTAAATCTTTAAAAACACAAGTGTTTTATTATGTGGTGACTTGAATGTTGTATTAGATAAATTTATGGATACATATAATATTAAGCATAATAGAAACCCTAACTCCCGTAACAAAAATGATGAAATCATTGATGTTTTGAATTACTTGATCATTGGCGTACATGCTATCCAGAAGATAGGAAATATACCTGGCGTCAGTCCTCACCAATAAAACAAAGTCGCCTGGATTTTTTTTTTAATTTCAGAAGACATTTTTTTTCACTTATGAAGAATACCATTATCATTCCGGTTTATAGAACAGACCATTCGGCAATTCTTTTCACCTTCTCAGCTTGTTTAGAGAAACGAGGCAAACGTTATTGGAAATTTAACTCTCAGTTACTTAGAGATGCAGATTGAATAAAAAAGGGATAAATCATGCATCAAGAATACTATTTTGGAATACCATCTGTCAGGTGATATGGAAAATCTTCTTTCTGTTGAGGTGTCATGTAATGATCAAACATTTTTTGAAAAATTGAAAATGAAGATTAGATCCTTGTCCATAAATTACAGCATTATTAAATCCAAAGTGGAAAAAAAATGTCACTCTCAAACTTGAAAATGATATTTTATATTTTGAAAGTATTATGAATCATTCTCCAAATGATGAGGTTCAAAAATCTTTATTTGAAAAAAAAACTTGAACTAGAAAATTGTAGACAAAAGAAAGTTGAAGGCTTGCTGCTTATATCCCGAGCTAACTGTCATGAGAATGGTGAAAAGTGTACAATTTTTTTTTTTGATAAATCAGAAAAGAAAAATTGTATTAAGAAGACCACAACAGAACTTAAGCAATCAAAAATTCTGATTGAACAACAAAATTTTTATAAAAAGTTTTACCCAAGCAAAACATTAGATTGCAATGATACATCATTTGTTAATCATAGCATTAAGCTTACAGAAGAACAAAGTGATCTTTGTGAAGGAAATTTAACTTTTAAAGAATGTGCTGAATCTTTAAAATTTATGACAAATGGTAAAAGTCCTGGTTCTGATGGGTATTCTGTAGATTTTTATAAAAAAATTTGGAAAGATATTGGCCCTTTTGGCTTTCGATCTCTTCACTTTGGATATGCGGGGGGTAAATTTTCTGATTTTCAGTATCAAAGTATAATTACTTTCCTAAAGAGGGAAAAGGCAGACAATATATTAGTAACTGGCGTCCTATTAGTCTTTTGAATACTGATATGACAATAGCTTCTGCTGTTGTAGCTAATAGACTTAAACCTATTTTACCATTTATCATAAGTGACACACAAAAAGGTTTAGTTAAAGACAGATTTATGGGTGAGAACACACGCCTTTTATATGATTTGATGCACTATCTTGAGGAATGTAATAAGACATGTCTTTTATGACTTGTTGATTTTGAAAAGGCATTTGATTCCTTGGAATGGTTATTTTTTTAAAATTCTTTGAAAAGCTTTAATTTTGGGCTATCTATATGTAGATGGTTTGAAACTTTATACTTAGGGGCATCAAGGTGTGTTACAAATAATTGACACATGTCTAAGTTTTTTTCATTTAGAAAGAGGTTGCAGACAAGGAGATCCTCTTTCTCCTTATTTATTTATAATTGGTGTTGAATTATTATCTTTGAAGTTAAAAAGTGATCCTGACATAAGGGGAATTACTATCATTGATAATGAATCACTTTTAAGCATGTTCGTAGATGACATATTCATTGTGTTATATGGAAGAGATTTATCTTTGTTAGAAACACTATCATGTTTTGAATCTTTTTATAAAATTTCGGGTTTGAAAATAAATGCTTCAAAGACAAAAGCATTATTCTGATCTTGTTTTATGTCCCGACTTTAAAATTCATTGGTCACATACAAAGGAGTAGGTCCAGTAAGACCCTTTTTTGGCCCCAAAATATAGCAGTTTTACAAAATTGTTAAAATGTAAACTTTTAGTCATTTATTGGATAGTAGAAAGGTTCTGCTACATACATATGGGCTCTTTTTGCCAATACAATGCAAATATATTGAGAACTAGCACCATTAATTCATGCTAAATTACTGAAATCTTCACAATTCCAGCATTTTAGTTAAATTCTAGACGGTTTCCGTGTAAAACGAAAGTGGCCGCATTCGTGTTCATCCAAATATTGAAATAGAAGTTGTATTTAATGATAATACATAACATATATAAAGGTTGAGGATGAACACGGATGCGGCCACTTTCGTTTTTGACAAAAATCATCTGAAAAGTGACATTTTTTCGCATATTTGGTAGATTTCTCATATTTGAGCCAGAATCGGATCGTTTTTAATGACTAAATAAGTTAAAATCTTTCACATACATTAATTGCATCATATGAAATAGACACTTAAGTGTTTAAAAAGTGGTCAAAATCTTTCGTCAGATGAAATTGAAATTTGAGGCCAAAATCGGTCCTTACCGATAAAAATAAACTTTTGGGGATTGAATTTTCTTTAGATTTAAGCTGTATTACAGAAATTAATTTTGCTAAGAAAATTAAAGAGGTCTCTGCAATTCTGAAGGGCTGGCAACATCGAAAACTCACATTATTGGGAAAAGTTACAGTAATTAAATCACTTGCTCTTTCAAAGTTGGTCCATTTTTGGACTGTATAACCAATCTTATCACACCCCAGGTTAACAGAGCTCACTTCATTATTTAATTATTTAATGATTTCATATAGAATGGAAAACCAGACATAATAAAACGTTACACACTTATTGGTGATATTTCACAAGGTGGACTTAATATGGTACATCTTTATTCCTTAAACATCTATTTGAAAATTAGTTAGATAAAAAGACTGCTGGCAAACCCTAACGATGGCTGGCAGCAGTTGTTAAAAATGTTGGTCTCCTTTACATGTCATATTTAACTAAGTGTTGTTTTCATATTTTCTATGTTTAGTTAAGAAAAAGATATAATTTACTAATTATGAGCAAATTTATTTCCTTAATAAAAATTGTATTAAAGAGTAAGTCATGATGCATATTGTAGCAAAACAGATGAGTGAAAGTATTGTGTTGTATGTAAATAAGAGGGAGAGAGATAAATCTATATATTACTGGTAAATTATTAAGCCAGGGATATCGTAACCATCAATTACTTAAAACATTTACTAATATTTTTCATAGATATAAAGATTTCGTTTTGAAGTTTAGTTGTACTTATTTTAAACGGGATAGCACATCCTCATTTTTACGGAAATGTTGTTACCGTGCCCGGAAAATTTTAAAATGATCCATGTTAACTTATCGCTCCTTTAAATAAACATATTCTAAAAGGTTATCTATTCAACACTGTAATAAGGATCATTGAATAATGTTTTTATTGGTATAAATATTGATTTTGTTATCAGTAAATTAAAAGCTAACTAAATATTACGAGTATGTTATATACATATACATATTCATAGATCTACAATCTGACGATACCTGTAACTTGGCATTGCACAAGGTCATGTTTTTCTCTGGCTGTTTTTGACGTCTTTATACTAAATCCATTTGATTTTGGATGTGTACGGATTGATAGTTTAGTCTTAGATGCATGATTTTTTAATTAGTTGTTAGTGGCTTTAAACTAGCTGTCAGATAACTGCGAGTACTCTCAGATCTATTCATTGTGTCTTTTTGTGTTGGGATGTATAAGTAGCCGGCCACGTCCACTTGTATTTTGTCCATATGATGAGTAAAGATTTTTCAACTGATTTTTATAGTTCTTTCTTATGTTGTACCACAGTCCCAGGTTAGGAGGAGGGTTGTGATCCCGCTTATATGTTTAGCCCCGCCACATTATTTATGTATGTGCCTGTCCCAATTCAGGAGCCTGTAATTCAGTGGTTGTTGTTTGTTTATGTGTTACATCTTAGTTTTTCGTTCTCTTTTTTATATAAATAAGGCTGTTAGTTTTTTCGTTTGAATTGTTTAACATTGTCTTATCGGAGCCTTTTATAGCTGACTATGCGGTATGAGCTTTCCTTATTGTTGAAGTCCGTACGTTGACCTATATTTGTTAATGTCTGTGTCATTTTTGTCTCTTGTGGACAGTTGTCTCATTTGCAATCATACCAGATCTTCTTGTTTATATTAACTTCTTAGTTCACAGGAAGAAATTAAATTTTGTTGCAGATATTTGACGAATAAACTTAAGGTTCAAAAGCCATGTGTCCTAGCAAATGAGTGAAATCATAAAAATACCGCACTCCAAGGAATTAGCAACATAGGGATTGCTCCTAGATATCTACATGATCAATGATAGCATATTTTATGAAATAACGAAAACGATATCAGTCAATCTTTGATTTTTTTTTCTTTGCATACACATTTTAGCAATTTAACCCAGACTAAAAGGCTAGTTATTTTAAGTTATTGTATGCAACTCCACTGACTAATAGTTTTTCTATGTAGGTAGTATTCGGGAGATATAGGACGGCTTGTTTGTGTTGTTCATGTTGACAATTGAAATATAATCGTCGTCACTTGTGACATAATTTACACACTACTATCCAACAAATCGTTACGGCGTCCAGAACATATATTGCCTCAATTTTTTTAATCAATTATCTAGATTTGAACATCTATCACAAATTGTCACCTTATTATTATTATCAAGTAAAAAAATGGTAATAGTTATTTTCATTTTTATTTGATTATTATATCGGCTGCAGGGTCGAGTAAGATAAATGCGACACTACGTAGTCATGCATTAGTTTATATATCAGCTGCAATCGTTAGTATTCAATTGTATGTTTTAACACCTCTTAGTATTTCTTTGTACAGGATGGTAGAACTGCACTTCACCTTGCTGCATTGAACGAGACAACTGAAATCGTTATATTGTTAATAGACCGTGGTATTAATATAAATTTACAGAATGAAGTAAGTGGATGATTATTCACATTGCTTTCACCAATCATATGTCATTGTTTGATATGACATGACCAACACTAATTTGTTTGCACTTAATGTGCATTACGGAAATTATGGTCTATTCAGTAGAGTTTGACTTTAAAATTTACAAGCACAATATAATACAAACTTTGACAGTCTTGTAAAACCGCATTCGTTTGAATAGGAATTAATTACGTTATAATCATAATAGGAAAATTAAACATTCTTAACTTCATAGTTCAAATTATGATATTTAACTTCCTTCGCAGATATTTAATGAATAAACCAAAGGTTTAAAAACCTTTGTGTACTTGCAAAAAAAGTAAATCTGTTCATAAATTTACCTAATTTCGATGAATTGTTAACATAGGGATTGCTCATAGATATCTATGATAGCTTATTTTATGAAATAACTAAAAAATATCAGTCAATGTGTGGATTTTGTTATTTTTGCATACATATTTCCAGCAATTAAACCCAAAATAAATAGTTAATTATTTTAAGTAATCGTATGCAACTCATGTAACAGATAAGTTCTCTTAGGTAGGTAGTATTCAGGGGAAATAGGGCGAATTCTTTGTGTTATTCATGTAGACGAGTGAAAGATATTCGTCGTCATTTGTGACACAAATTACTCATAACGGTCTAACAAGTCGTGATAGCGTCTGTAACATTTTTACAGGAAGGACTCCAATTTTACATTTGTGCATGCCAACCTCAAAATTATACCATGAGTATACACTGACAGTAATCGTAACATAAAGTACCAACCCATACCCCCAGTATGTTCTTCGTGTGGTCTTATATCTTATTACACCGATCTAGTCGGATATTTAAAAAAATATAAGGCTGCAGTTATGTCAGATTAAGGATATTTATCGGATGTCCCGACTATTTGTTCATATTTTTCTTCAATGCATGGAAGACTAGTTCGCCATATATCCCTCTCTTGCCTGTCACTAATGAATTCAATACCTCGTATTATGTAATTTACCTAAATTCAAGCATATAATTGATTCCTTTTCATACGATTTTTGACTCAAATAATCACCATTCTGAATATGAGGTAGAATCAGTGTCATCCTCTTAAAAAATGTATACATTGAACAGGATTTCCATAAGCTATCACTGTTTTTAGCGTACATTGTTACGTTTAGATAAATTATTTTTCTGATATATTTATCAGTTTTGAATCTCTCACAACATTTAAAAAAGGTAACAATGTGAAATGGAACGTAACCGTCAAAGTTGCATTGTATTTGAAATTATCCGTCTATATGTTTTCAGAACGTTAAATGGTCCAGATTGTGGAATGGATGTAGTTTTATTAATAAGTTCACTGTTGAACAACAATTTGAATAAACAAAACTTTTAAGTTCCCTATCGTTATTATATATTGTGTTGATATATCTTGATTTTATTATACACAATTTCTGTCTGTAGCCTTAATTGTCTCAATCGATTAACGGTATTTGAAAATCGTAAAATAAATTCGCCTTATCATGATTAACAAGTGAAAAAACGAAAGCAAGTATTAACCAATAAAGTTATTTGATGTTTATGTCGTCATCCGTGTCAACTTGCAACAATGAACGCGACACTACATTGTATCAAATTAGTTGATGATATCAGCTGCGTTCGTGATCATTAACTATTATTCTAGCATTGAAATCAGTATCTTTATGCAGAATGGTAGTACTGCAACCAACGATGTTGCATTGAACGGAAAAACTGAAATCTTTCAGGTTGCTAATCGGCGGTGGTATTAATCTTAGTTAACATATTCATGTACAATCAAAACATTGCAGGCAGTTAAATTGTGTAAACAGATTGATATGACTTACCTTTTGAAATAGTAATGATTTGTTTTATGTCCTTAAATTTTATACTTGAATTACTTTTAACTGTAAAGACTCTTTGTTTCTGATTTTGCCCCATATCCGATCCTTGTCTTGTCACCTATAAATTCAAAACATCATTTAAGGTAATTTACTAAAATTCAAGCAGATAATAGGATCCCTTTTCTTACGATTTTTAATTCAAATAAAAACAATTCTGAATATGAGGTAGAATCAGTGTCTTCCTAAAAAAAAATGAATACATAGAACAGGACTTTCAAAATCTATCACTTTTTTTGTGCGTACATTGTTACTTTTAGATAAATACTTTTCTGATATATGTATCCATTTCAAATCCCTCACAACATTTAAAAAAGTTAACAATGCAAAATGGCACTTAACCGTCAAAGTGGTATATATCTCCCAATTAATACGATATTCCCGTGTTTGCATTTCCTATTATGATTTTCTTGATAGAGGGTTGTTGCTCACAATGAAGCAATTAAGTCAAGAGTTTCAGATGGTGAAGTTGAAATCATCTCTTCGCAAATTTTACGGACGCCATCACATGTTGGTCGACCGTTATGGAATAACCGTTATACAAATGATATCGGATATGTTCCTTACGTCGTAACTACAATCCCATTTCCTTTCATAAATTTGACCTACCGAATTATACTATTTACCGGATTTGTTATCTCATAAGCAACACGACATTCGGAACATGTGGCGCAGGATCTGCTTACCCTTCCGACGCACCTGAGATCACCCCTAGTTTTTGATGGGTTCGTTTTGTTTATTCTTTAGTTTTCTATGTTGTCTTATGTGCACTATTGTTTGTCTGTTTGTCCTTTTCATTTTTAGCCATGGCGTTGTCAGTTAATTTTCGATTTATGAGTTTGACTGTCCCTTTGGTATCTTTCGTCCCTCTTGCATTGCATTTGAAATTGTCCGTTTGTAATTTTTCAAAACGTTAAATGATCCAGATCGTAGAACGGATGTCGTTTTACTAATAAGATCACTATTGAACAATAATTTGAATAGAAAATACTTTTTTGTTTCCCCATCTTTATCATATATTGTTGATTTATATCTTGGTTTTATTATAGTTTCTGGCTGTTGCCTTATTTGACTCAATCGATTAACAGTAATTGAACATCTACACAAATAATTTCGCCGTATTATGATTAGCAAGAAAAAAAAAGCAACTATAAACCAATATTATTATTTCATAATTTTGTCGTCATCCGTGTCAAATTGCAACACTGAATGCGACACTACATTGTCTCAAGTTAGTTGATAATATCAGCTGCATCCTTGATCATTTATAATTATGTTAGCTCAGAATTTGGAATTTGATATTCACACATTTTATTTGGCATTTTGGTATATCTATACTACCTGTTCATTCTTTTTTTGGTAAGTGAGGATGATTTGTTTCCTATCTTTTTGTTCTATTGTTGATTTACTTTTTGGTTTTCAGATACTCTGTTTCTGTTTCTTGCCTTAATTTTTCTTTATCGATTTACGAGATTTGAGCTTCTATCACAAGTTATTAACTTATTTTATAGCAATTATTTTCCGGTATAGTTATTTGATTAATCATTGTTGTTAATATGTCGACACTATATAGTCATGCGTTAGTTTATATACCAGCTTTAACTTCTAGCATTCAATGTAATGTTAACAATGCTTAATATTTCTTTGTAAGGATGGTATTACGGCAATTCACTTTGCTGCATTGAACGAGATAGCTGAAATCGGCAGGTTGCTAATCGACCGTGGTATTAATATAAATTTACCAAACAATTTAAGTCGATGATTTTTCACATTGTTTGATATGACATGACCAATAAAATGGAGAATGGAAATACTTATTTGACTGCACTTAAGGAGCATTTAGGAAATTATTGACTCTTCTGTAATGCTGGACGCAAAAATGTACAATCACAATCTAATACAAAATTTGACAATTTGAGTAATTGGAAAAAAAGAAATCTTACAATGATAGGTAAAATATAACAGTTGAAAAATCTCTTCTTAAACCAAACCTTACATATTTAGCTTCAATCACAAATCTACCACATCAATTCATTCAACAGTATTAAACTCTTATCTACAATTGTATATGGGATGGTAAACAAGAAAAAGTCAAACGAACCACACTAAGCAAAGATACTACTGAGGGAGGGCTTAAGATGACAGATATAGACAATTATATAACTGGACTACAAATAGCATGGATCAAAAGACTTACAGTACTTGCAACCTTAGGCGTTACTATTTCAGCGATCAGTCAGCGGTCATCGATCAGTCACCGATCAGTCAAGTTCGCGTCAAACTCACGTCAGCAATCCGTCAGACTTGTAGTAAAAGTAATTTACTGATCGGACTGATCGGACGGATAGTACCGATCGACCTTGATGACGGATTGAACTTGAATACGTCACATGATAAACTAATACAAATTACGGAATCTTAGTTTCGTTTAATCTAATTAAAATGGCGACTCTTGAAAATCGAACGTTCAATTATACATTTTGTTTATTAATTATTTAGCAAAGTTTTATGAATTGAAATGAAAAGAAATGTACAGATAAAACCTAAATTAAAAGAGGGACGAAAGATACCAAAGGGACAGTCAAACTCATAAATCTAAAACAAACTGACAACGCCATGGCTAAAAATTAAAAAGACAAACAGAAAAACAATAGCACACACGACACAACATAGAAAACTAAAGAATAAACAACACGAACCCATATTAAAATATCATCATTAAAGAATGGTCTTTTTCGTTTTATTTAGGTTATATATTTTCAAAACCGCCGAGTTCTAAAACGGTGTCTACATCGCGGTTTTTATTTTATTATTTTTCAAACATTCTCGGGAAAAACAAAATGAAAGAATCAGTTATTGAAAAATGTAGTCTATTTTTTTTCAATATTTAAAATTTGTGCATCCTTATCATCATAAAATAGAAATAGAAATAATTCTAAACAATGCAAACAACATTACATTATATTTTTCTGATAGTCTTTTTTTAATAAAAAAAGATAACTACTCCTAAACAATAAAAAAAACATCATTACATCTCAATTCTAATTAGCAGACTTGTCTCTAGATGGTAAAAATAACTGATTTCAAATAAAATAATATCATTTTTAATAAAAAGAAGAATATTTTGGTTATTTTTAACAATGCGAATAAAATTTCAGTATGATTTCTCTGCCATTCTTTTAGTTTTATGAAAAAAAACTATTCTAAACTATAAAAAGTACAAAAATCCAATGGCGGTCAATAATTTTCAGTAAAATGAAGAAATATTTGCATTTTAGGGAACGCGTACAAAAATTTAATATCTTTTTCCTTAAAGTAAAATTATTTTATGAAGAACAGTCAATCATTATGTACAAAAAGTACTGAAATCATATGACAGTTAATAATATGCATCAAAATAAATCAATAACTACATTCTTATTCCACAAAAATAAAAGTTTAAGTATTTTAATTCTCATTATATCTGAATTCTGATTAGGAGACTTGTCTCAAGATGGTAAAAATAACTGATTTCAAATAAAATAGTATCATTTTTGATAAAAAGAAGAATAATTTTGATTATTTTTAACAATGCGAATAAAATTTTAGTATGATTTCTCTGTCATTCTTTAAATTTTATGAAAAAGAACTATTCAAAATATAAAAAGTACAAAAATCCAATGGCGGTCAATAATTTTCAGTAAAATGAAGAAATATTTGCAGTTAAGGCAACGCGTACAAAAATTTAATATCTTTTTCCTTAAAGTAAAATTATTTTATGAAGAACAGCCAATCATTATGTACAAAAAGTACTGAAATCATATGACAGTTAATAATATGCACCAAAATGAATCAATAACTACATTCTTATTCCACAAAAATAAAAGTTTAAGTATTTTAATTCTCATTATATCTGAATTCTGATTAGAAGACTTGTCTCAAGATGGTAAAAATAACTGATTTCAAATAAAATAGTATCATTTTTGATAAAAAGAAGAATAATTTTGATTATTTTAAACAATGCGAACAGCGTTTTAGTAGGATTTTTCTGATCTTCTTTTAATTTATGAAAAAAAAACTATTCTTAAATATAAAAAGTACAAAAGTCCAATGGCGGTCAATAATTTTCAGTAAAATGAAGAAATATTTGCATTTTAGGCAACACGTACAAAAATTTTATATCTTTTTCCTGAAAGTAAGATTATTCTATGAAGAACAGCCTATCATGATGTACAAAAATACTGAAATCATATGACGGTTAATAATATGCATCAAAATAAATCAATAACTGCATTCTTATTCCACAAAAATAAAAGTTTAAGTATTTTAATTCTCATTATATCTCAATTCTGATTAGAAGACTTGTCTCAAGATGGTAAAAATAACTGATTGCAAATAAAATTGTACAATATTTGATAAAAGGAAGATTAATTTTGGTAATTCTAAACAATGGGAACAAACTTTTAATATCATTTCTTTGACATTCTTTTAATTTCATGAAAAAACAACCTATTCGAAACTATTTAAAGTTCAAAAATCCAATGGCGGTCAACAATAACCTTTTTTGTAGAAATAAGTTCATGTTAACTGAGTCATATAATACAATTATGTATTATATGTCTCTGATGTTTATAATATTTAATACGAAAATAGTAATCAACACAAACAATTTAACGCTCTAAGCATCTTATTCTGTTAAACTATTTTTACTTTTTTATTGCAACTAATTTTATTATAAATTATAACGTGTAAATTAAGGTGTCTTCGTAGAGGTCCGCGTTCATCGATTGTAAACACTGTGGAGTTCGGTTTACATAAGAATTTTAAATATATACGTATCCGTCCGATCTGTGCATAAATTTAATTTACTGATCGATCGGTGACAGTTGTCAGGGTAACTCTCACATAGGTTATTTGACTTATCTGACGGATCCTATGGGTCACCGATCACCGATCACTCATCGATCAGTCAAACATTCGTCACCGATCATTCACCGATCAGTCAAGTTCACGTCAAACAGTTACGCCTAAGGTTGCAAGTACTGTACTGCAGATGATTTTGCTAACTGGAAAGTAATTCCGACAATTTACTAAATAAATTTGGTGCTAATTTCATGCTACTTGACATTAATCTAGACAACATTTACTCTATACAAAACCTACATAAAACTTTACCAACATTCTACTTAGAAATTGTAAAGTCTTGGTTTAAAGTACAAAATTTAAATAAAACCAAACTCAATATGAATTTAAAAGACATTAGACAACAACTCATATGGGGAAACAAACTGATACAATTTCAAGGAAAGTGTTTAGTTTTTTTTTTTTAAATTGGATAAAAGAAGGTATTATATATGTTAATGATCTATACTAATTGACCAAAATGGTAATATATCTCAAGAAATAATATCTAATAAACAATCCTCAAAATCCAATTCAATGTTTCAAAACTTAAATATACTATACTAAATGAATGGCTCAAGGTACTTAAATCAGAAAAATCAATCAAATCAAAAGTAAAAATTAAACTTAACCTTTGCATTAATACAAAAGAAATAAATAAGATAATAAGTTTACAAGTAATGGAAACAAAACAGATATACACACACATTAATAGTGGAAATGAAGACACGTCTTCATGTTTCTTTCAATGGAAACGTGTACTAAATTTAGATTTGTTAATCCCAATTAAATCAATGCTAAACTTTGTAATTACTTATTTAAAAGATAACAGATTAAAAATATTTCAATGGAAATTGCCGCATCATATCCTTCTTTGTAAACAACTGCTTTTTTAATGGAAGATAACAGAAGACAGTAAATGTGACTTGTGTAATGAAACAGAAGATTATAAACATTTTTTTCTAGGATGTCATTACTTTAAAACTTTTTGGGAAAAGATCAAAATACTATTAAATAAAATTAAAATAGGTAATAATATCCTAAACTACAGAAATTTCATTATAGGATATAAAATCTGTGATATCAGTTATTATGATATAAATTTTTTGTTGACATCATTACACAAGTGCACCCACAGTTCAAATTATAAAACTACAAATTTTGATGTATATGCCCTGTTCAAAAACGATTTTGTGAACTACTTACATATTTCGACACTTTCAGGTGGTAAACATGGTAAAATTTTGAAAAAGTAAGCTTGTTCATATAATTATTATTATTGCATTTATGTTATATGCTATTTTTATTCAGCAATACATCTGTCTCAACATTATTTAAACTTAAAATCACGTGTTGTGGACTTCGTCATGATCATGATCAGTGATAAAAGATTACTATCCTTGAAGCATCTTACATTTAATATATCACATATTCATCAATAAATAAACTAATATAATGTACTTCCATTCGTAACCAAGTATGAACACCTACATCATTAATATATAACAAACTGCTTCGCCTGTTAACTTGCCTCCATCGTGTGATCCTTGATCAATAGGTCATGACTAGGTTAACTAGCATATACACAGAGTCAGAGCAGTTCACGAATGTAATTTTTTCCGGAAATTGATTTCTGTAGTAATCTGTATACATGTAAATCTAACCATTTATTATTATTAATAATTTACTGAACAATCTCCCTGTTTGTTCAGTAAAAGTAACACCACAGAGGTGCCCTGTCAAATGCTGTAGACATGGTATTCATTATAACAGCAATAGTGCAATAAATCAGATTTTAGAAAAAAAAAGAATTAAGGTGGTCTGGTTGTCTTCCTCTATCTTGGATTGCAACAAATCAGAGAACCAAAGGTCCAGATTTTCTATCAAGTTAGCATAATTTGATGCAGGAACGCGGGTTATTCAGTGTGCACCATATTGGTGATGTTATTTCTTCATAGACAACAAAAAATATTACAGTCATTTCCTAAATATGTATTTCTACATTAACATTTCCAGTGAATCAAAATATCTTTATGAATGAAAAACTTTATATTCTAATAAAGCAAATACTGCTTTTGAATAATTACAAGTGGGTAAGAAAGAAAAACAAATTCATGGTAACTAATCAAACATACCACCTTGAAAGATGAATAGTTTGACACAATAGATGCACCACATTTAAACAGAGCGCCCACAATGAATAACACATGACAAAGAATGTGTACTACTGTTATATGATTAAACACATTTTTCTACGTACATTATTTAGTTAGATATTTAGCACCGCCTTTTACATAGAGATAAATACATAGCCTTTTCCATATCGACCAGGGTATCATCAAGTGACCCCCTTGTCAGTCCGAAACGTAGTCGAAGTGCTGATTTTGTTCGAGGAATGATACCCGGCCGTTATGGAGAAGGCCGTGTTTTAATTTCTTTGTCATAAACTTCCGACAGTTGTTTAATGTAAGACAAATACACAATTGAAATAACTAAAACAGTCAAACACTTTTTTAAAGTAGTTAAAACATGAATCCAACAAATACACTATAATTGTCCGACAAAAGCATCACTTCCTCCATATATAGTATGGTACCATCTCGTACAGAGGCATTTTGAAACATTGAAAATGTGAAAGCTGGAAGCATTGAGGAAGTATGAACAGTTTAATTCAGTTTAATGATCATTATTACTACACGTTGTTCTATATGGGATGATTCATAATTGCCAATATAGCATTTGTTATCAAGTACTAAATGAATTTGCTTATCACATGACCAAAAGTTGGTGATCTACAGCTATAATTGTATTTGTCCGGGATTTTGAAAGTTAACCATTTTTCCACCTTATCCAACGAATGCTTGATCAATTCAATTAGGTGTTTTTTCAAACAGTGACATCATAGAAGTTACACTTACCTGAATAGACGTGTTAGGAAAATCGACACTACTGCTGGTGCCCGTGTTGGATGGAAGATGAATACAATGTGACGTGGGGGTCATCTCAAAAAGTATAATCACTTTATTGTTCTTTAATTTAACTTTGATAACTAAATGTAAATTTAAAAACAAATTGCGTTGGATACTAGTATTGAAGATAATTATTACCATACATGTAACTTATTATTTGATTAAAGAATGCAAAATATAATAAAACAATTAGGCTATTGCCTATAGTGGAAAGGGGGAGCATGTTTTTATTTTAGTGTCCAAATCAACAAATTCTTGCAAAAAAGGAAAGGACAAGAGTTTTGTCCCGCCTTATAAAAAAAAATCGTTTTACTATCATTCTGGAACGTTTTAAAAATAAAATAAGAATTGAACAATTTTGGAAACTAGTCACAAGTTCACCAATGCTCGATGGTTTATTCTAAAATGCAAATTTGGGATTTTGTGGTCACGTGCCTTATAACATAAGCATTCAGTTGCATTGTGTGACAAGTGAGTAGTTGGTCATTTATCGTTCCGGCCAAAATCGACTTATGCGAACACCTAGTACATGATTTTTGTGAGTTTAATCTACTTATTGTGTCTGGGTTTATTATGTGCCTTGCTAATATTGAAAAAAATGAATAATGAACTTAACATGAGCAAAAGAAAAAGAAAGACAAAGTCTACCAAAACACCACCCAACATGGCGGATCCCATGCTCATATCAAATCAGAAAATCAGAGGATAAAAACCATTTGAATGGAAAATGTAGACACATTTTATTTTAAATGATGGCAATGGGAGTCGGGTTGGGGGGAAGAGGCACGAATGGTTTATGTATTAACATAAATGAAACCGGTTGTAGGATACACGATTGTAGCTGCGGGAAACAACGTCGACTAAATCTCAAGTTATTTGTCTTCTTTTTCCGAATGTCTTTATAACTTTTAATTTCTTAAGTCGACACAAAGTAATTATGTCAGTTACTGAAATCTAGCGCAAAGTAAATTACAACATCATCCAAATGTTTAAATGACTTTGAGCTAGCTTTCGGTAAATGGAAGTTGTATCAAATAAAAATGTGATTGAATTGTCATACATGTAGTTATTTAGTTTAGGATTACCAATTCGTGATCACAGATTAGCAATTCATATAAACAGATAAGCAATTCATGAACGTCCGAGATAACAGATTTTCAATCCGATTTTGATGTCACAATTTTTCGTAGTGTTCCTTTATCATGGCTTTCGTAGATATACGACTACACCCTTTTTCCATTTTTTTATAAATTATTTACAAGATTAATATTAATTGATTTACAAATGTACCTATTTAACCTTTACTGGTTCTTAAAATACATACTTTTATTTTGATCTTCTTCTGCGTACCTTAATAGCTATAATTGTTGAAGATTAATCTCAGAGGTACTAAACACGCCTATCCATACAGGTAACACAAATATTTATTTTGTACCTTTTGAGATGTTCCCTACATCATATTGTATACATCTTCCATCCAACTCGAGCGCCAGCAGTAGTGTCGACTTTCCCAACACGTCTATTAGAAGAGGATATATTTTTAGAGGAACTAAATGAAGACTAAGATATGTTTACGAAATTCAAATCATCTACGATTTACATCATTGCGCCCTGGTAGTAGGTGCAAAAAGATGAACTACGATTTACATCATTGTGCCCTGGTAGTAGGTGCAAATATCTCTGTATGTCTATAAATAGTTTCCGCATGCGCGAAATTGATAAACGCATTTGTTTCAAACCCTAAAAAATGTTATCAAACAAATTCATAATATCATAAAAAAAATCCAAAAGCACCAAGTAAGAAGTAAATAATTCAAATGTTTATGTGTGAATTTTGTTACATTTTCGCGCATGCGCAAACCATGAAAAGTCAAAAATTTATTTCTTTTAAATACGTCACATGCAAGGAATGCAGCCACCAAACCTGATAATTGGAAAGAAACAGCCATTTTTGAAAAGGCCGTGGCCATCTTGATAAAAAAAAAAAAATCATGGTCAGAAGTTGTTTCTTAAAAAGTATATAATAATGATGCTTCGTGTTAATTTTCATGCTTGTATCATCATTTGCACAATTCTCTCGATTTTACTTGTTAATATCTTCTACTTCTAATAGTAAATTACCATCATTTTGGAAAATCTATATCATTGAAGTATCCATGTAAACATCTGTTTTTAATAACAGTTGGTTCTGTACAAACAGATTTACCAATTGATCCAATAAATCTTATCGCTACTTATCCGCCATCACTGCACATCACAAAATGTCCCGTAAAAACGTTGACGCCATAAAAAAAAATATCTGACGCAACAATGGAAAAGTAAACATACGATACCGGATATACCGGAAGTAACTTGTCTGAGAGGCACAGTTATGGGGTTTTGCACGAGACGCCACTGATATTGGTTATTAGCTCGGTGGGAAATTATGGCTTGTGTACTTCCGTTCAATACACATATGCAAAAACCATCATATCAATGCTAAGTATGTAACTTCTTAGTAAGTCCTTATCAAAACATTAGTAATTCTTAACTATTCATGCTTTGTTTGTGTGTTGGCTACTGTTATCTGAAATGGGAAGCTGATGTGTTGTAAGTAAGAGGTTGGTCGTCATAATGAAATTTTGAAATACATAAATATTCGATGAGTGCATAAGCATCTAAAACGAAATAAAACATACATCAACAACTTCATTTTATCATATATTATCCGAATAATGATCCAAGGTAATTCATGAAATTTTGTGGATTTTCTTTTGATTTTATTAGATACATTTTCCACAACTAAATGCATTATTTTTTTATCTTATGCATAAAAATGGAAAAAACAAATTGTAGAAATGCATATCATATAAGAATTACCTTCATTCCAGTATGTTCTAACCGAAATGTTTAGTCATTTATTTAGAAAAACAAAAATAAATATGCATGTGAGTATAATTGAATATTTCTCAAATTTAAAAAGTGTTGATTATCTTTTGGTGCACATTGTATTTAATGTTTATACGTCCGTTTAATCCACCATTTTCACCAAAAAAGTGTTTGAGCTTTGGATTTTGCCATTTGATTAGTGACTTTCCGTTTTGAATTTTCATCGTCGTCACCATATTGGACTATAAGTCAAAACGCACAAATATCTGATATGACATTGATGAGGTATTGAACTTTATTATTTATAAAAATGATAGGCGTATCATGAGCACATGGCGCACATCGAAGTTCGGGATTTTTGTAAGATATCATTTTTATCCATCATGCCTATGGTGTAAACAACGGTAAAATTGTCCAGATGGAAATATTTTCTTTTCACATAACCAAAACAAAGTGGTGCAAAATGTTTCAAATATTTAAAAATAAACGAAATATTCGTTACATTTCAATAAAAAATATACTCCTTAGAAAGTGTCTTTCTTTTATAAAAAAAATCCAAGAAGATATTTTAACTATTTTATATTATTTGACAATATTTTTAAACATATTGTGATAAGTTTTAAACCGTACGATAATTATTAAAAATAATAATGAAAATGATTCTTGCTCAATAATTTCTAATTAAAAAAAATAGAGGACAGCCTTAAAACATCTTTTATTGAACAAGAAAGTGACTAATCTTATTAACTGAAAAGATTAAAACATTTATTTTTGTAAAACTGAAAGAATATTTATGGTTCACCGCTGATATAAAAAAAAAATGCTAGTTATCATATTTTTACAATTTGCCAACTGCGGAAATAAACTGTATGCGTAATAATTCAGAAAAGGCAATGACAACGAATCAAAAAAATTTTACCAACATAACTTTTTTAAAGGATGCTTGTATAATATTTCCATGATTGTTATTGTAAATGCCCTTAATAGGTTGGTTTTGTAAATTTTTTAGGTATAATATTTTACCATATATTTGGATGAAGAAACTTAGTTATCACTCAAAACTGTCGGACAATGTTTACAAGTATTTGAAGACAAGTTTACTTTCTTCTCCTCTATCTCCCTGTTGTTATATAATTCCAATTTACTAACCCGCTTTTATGCTTATGGACTTATAGCAGTTGTATGTTATATGTCTAAAAATGATTACTCAATTCCTCGTCTATTATTTATTATGTGTGGGATAATACATGTATTAAACTTAAGTAGAGAAATATAATTCTGTTAATCATGTTGTATCAGTTAAATTTCGATTCTTGAATTTTTTTGTATGTCTTTAACATAGTTTATACTTGACAAACACAGTTTGTTTTAGACAAATTAAAATATATGAATACAAAGAGCAAATGATTTTATCGATCAATACTATCTAACTTTATTCTTTAAGGAAGGAGATACTGCGCTTCATATCGCTTCCAGACGAACCTGTCGTAAGATAGTCGAATGTTTGTTAAACAAAGGCTGTGATCCTTATATACTTAACAATAAAGTAAGTACTAGTGAGAATAATTGTTGTAATAGATAATATATTGGTGTTTTGTTTTCATTTGGACTTTCTGTAATTACCTTTGCAATGCTACGTCAAATTGCATGCAATTATTTCCTTTTGGTACAGGTTGGCACTAGCATGTCATTCAAAGAAACAAAAAAGCTTTACATAATGAATTATTTCTTCACAGAAAGTGAATTAGTTTCAACTTATATCTGCAAAAAGACAACCAGCGACTAATGTTTACATTAAATAACCATGAAGAGTTGTTATTTTTTCTAAACGTATATAAGTTCTATCCGCTAATTTTGTGATCATGATAGATGTTTATAAAGCAGCCAGACATTTCTTGTTATATTTTACAAAATAAATATATTTTACGTCAGGGTAAAAGGCCAATAGATGTAGTCAACGGAAACCCAGAAATTATAGACATACTAAAGGTATATTATTAATATTTATTTTAAGTAGTTTCTAATTCATTTAACACTTTTAATTGTAGTCTGTTGACGTCATCAAACAGTTTTACAATTGGGTACATACATGACATATGCGTAATTCATTGCAGGTAGCGTTTTCCTAAATTCCTTTGTTCACATCCGAAACTTGGATATATAAATGCTCGTTTCAAATGAGACATTTTCACATACATATATGTGGTTGAAGTAGTGGGTTTAATAACTACTAACTTAGGCCCTGAAGTTCTGAATTTTTTAATTGCAGCAATATCGATAGAATTTTCAAATACATAATTGTTATAGCTGAATAACAACTTCATCAATTGCGTTATCTGGTAGAGCATATATGAGGTCCCAAATGTAGATGAATTTCACCTAATTAGATAGAAGGAGATGTGGTATGAGTGCCAATAAGACTAATTTCCATCCAAGTCACAATTTATAAAAGTAAACAATTTTAGTTAAATATACGGTCTTTAACAAAGGAGCCTTGGTTCACAGCGACGAGCAATGTATAAAAGGCCTAAACAATTACTAGTGTAATACCATTCAAACGAGACAAACAACGGTCAAATATATATAAAAAAGAGTAACGAGAAACACCTATGAACAAAACGACAACTACTGAACTTCATATTTTGGACTGAAGACAGGTGCAAACTGTTATATAAAACTTTGATATTAGCCAAATTGTCAAATTTGGCTGAACACATCTGAAACAAATGTTCACTAAATCACCATCTCGCCCTAAATAATTTTTTTCTGAAATATTCTTCCAAAAATCTAATTTGGTATTGAAACAGTACAATCAATCAACATATTTAACTTTATTCAAAAATTAAGGCAAATTCAAGATTAACTTTAAATGTTTTCTTGTTATACTTTAAAAATTATGTTTCAGCAATACATACGCGATATATTTATTCACAACATATAAGTGTCAAAATAAACAGTTAACATATGATATTTTCTTATCCATACATTGACTTTTAATTGCTATTTTTTTATTAATCTTGATAACAATTATTCAGTTTAGTTCGTTTTGTCAAGACTAACTACAAGGTCACACTCTGGATGAAACATGTGATGGTAACCTTCGATTGCAATAAACTGCACCTCTCAAAGCATTTGCTACAGTTTTCTGCTGTAATAATGTGCAATTTGTTTGAGAAGTTTTGCAAACAGTTAGAAACAAACACTAATAAGTGATTTTTAGCTTCGCATCAAGCCTCTTAAAAAATGTTTGTATGTTTATTCATCAAACAAAAGATGTGGTATGCACATGCATACATAATGTGGCGGGGTTAAACATGTGATCGGGAACCCAACACTCCCCTTACCTGGGACAGTGGTATAACTGTACAAAATAAGAACGCACTAAAGAAATGTTGAAAGGCTTAACTTATATGGATACAATTACAAATAATACACAAAGTGGACGTGGCCGGGTAATTGTATATTCCAACAACAAAAATACACTAGGTACTATTTACAGCAAGTTCATAGCAACTCAGTCAACAAAATTAATCATGCATGTAAGCTTAAACTATCAATCAGTACAAATTCAACATCCAATGGATTTAGTTAACAGACTTTATAAACAGATAGAAAACATGACCTTGTGCAATTCCAATATATCTTTAAAAACTACTACTGTTTTGTAGGAATATGGAAAAACGTTTTTATCTGGTGAGTATTATGTAACTCAATAAATTGAGTGCTCACAGGCAAATAATGTTTTATACAATTAACACTTATTATGCTGAATATTTTTTTAAAAATGTTTAATTTTCGTTTATTTGCAAAAATATGCTAATTACATGCACATGAGCTCTGCTGCATATTGATTCCTTAAAATGTAAGATTTCGTCCTGTTACGACCAAAAGACCAAGTAATATTAATACATATGTATTTTTGCTGTAGAGTATGTCTCTGTGATCACATAATAAACAACACAGTTTACTTCAGAGTCGATCTTGTCTTGGCACAGCAATCTGAAAGAAAGTCAATTTTACCAAAAATACAGAATTTCTTGAATGTTTCCTTCAACTGATAGGACATTTCTTTAATTAGATATAAGAAGATGTGGTGTGAATGTCAATGAGACAACTTTCCGTCCAAATGACAATTTATAAAGGTAAACCATTATAGGTCAATGTACGGCCTTTAACACGGAGCCTTGGCTCACACCGAATAACAAGCTATAATGGGCCCCAATATTACTAGTGTAAAATCATTCAAACTATAGAAATAATGTCACAAAGGTGACCTCTCAAAGCAAGGAGAGCCATTGGAACAAAAAAACGGTAGTTTGAGTAAGCGCGTCATATTAAGATCAACGCATGTTAAGAGTTAAAAACACTTTATTATCAATTTAGACGTAAATAATGTAGTTTTGAATATTTTAATAATATTTTGCTGTTTGATCCGTATCACTCAACTTTATCACAACCCTTCATCACACCCCTTTATCGTATGCATACTCTTTATCGTAAATTAAGTACAAAAAACAGTTATTTTGTATACGTAATAAAGGTTCTTTTTCGTGTCAATATCACCTACCCTGTATCGCATATCCCGTATCGCATAGCTAAACCCGTATCGCATAACTGACGTGACTTATAATTAGAATGACGTTAACGTTTGACTTATGACGTCTAGTTGCTCTTTCCTTGCATAGGAAAAAAATGAGTTTCCACTAAAAAAAAATCATTTTTAACTAAAATCTGTATCACCACTCGATCAATATCAGCCCTCAGGACCTTCGCCTCTCGGGACTGATATTGATTTCTCGTGATGATGCAGCATGCGATACGGATTTCGCCATGTACTATTCTATATTTAACACATCTTGTATCGCATACGTACCCTTTGTCATACCCATACTAACAAATATGAAAATAGATAAGAAAAATATTTTCTTCAATGGGTAGAAAATAAACAGTTTTTTTATAACTATGTGCAGCAATAGTGTTATTCTTTCAATTTTGATATTTCAAAAGTGCACATTTTAATCAACAGCCTTGTCTTTTTAACGGTATACTTGTTAATAAATTGTTTGTTTGTTATTAATATTTTGTTTATTACGGATGTTTGCTTTTCATGTTTTAGTCTTTTTGTCAGATTTTTTTAAATCCTCTGGTTTTATCCATTTGAATGCCTTAAAAAAATTGCCCATGGACCCCCATTTTTCTTTTTAGAAATCGTTTACATGTATAATTATAAGCCATTTGTAAAACTCTTATAAAATCTTATTTATTTTTTAATAGTTATTGAGAACTTTAACTGGTCAATGATAAAGCTATAAAATATCAAGAGAGAACATTTTCCAGCCAAAATTCCAATGGCTAATATCTTAAAAACAAGCTCATTGACCCATATATTTTTTAAGCTTTTTTGAATCCTTAATTAATCCCATATCAATATATACTTGTGCTATGGAAAGCTATTCATTTTGAAACAAAGCAGCGACTTTGCTTAAAAGGTTTTCTTAAGAATGTGTTTGATATAGAAACATTACTATATAAACCAGATGCTTCAGATGAATACTCAAGCAGTTTATATATATGATAAAGCTGTTAAAATGAGTCGGAAATAAATCTAAAGGTAACCCAGGTGTTTTGGATCAATAAACAGTTCAAACATACTCTTCTATTTAAATATATGATAAAGCGTATAAAACATGACAAAATCCGTATCACACGTCCTATTACCCTCGGCCAATGTCATTCCTTGGCCCTAACGATACGGGATGATACGGCATGCGATAGGGATTTTGTCATGCATCATTTTCTATGTTAAACGTCTGATTGTTGATTGACCCTCATCAGGCATTCTCAACGCCGTTCTATTTAAAGCCAAAGAAGTATAAGAACTGATACAACTGAAGAATTTTATGCAGAAACAGAACCGAAAAAAATTTAACTAAATCATCAAATGCAAATTTTGCATGAGGAAGAGGAAACCGTTGTATCTTTAAACAAAAGTTTTAAATAGACAAATTTAGAAAAGGTAGCTAAATTCAAGTCGTTGCCGACGTACTGTCCACTAAGCAGATACAACTATTGTGAATTTATAGCTAATGGTCCTTTTCTTTTTTTTATATATCATAATTCACACTTACTATACGTCTTGAACTAAGGTGAAATTAACTGTTTAGAATAAATAACAGAATGTGGAAAACTCGTGTTTTAATAATTGATTAACAGCTATTTCATATTTGACAAATGTAAAAGGTTATTTTTTGTTGGAAATTTGTTCTCTGGTTGGAATAAATGTACCGAAAACTCTACATGAATTTTGGAGGGTTTAATAGATACCTTTTTCAAATATTTCAAGAAATTATTAATTTAAAATTAACATGAATACAAATAAGTAAAAACAGTCTTTAAGATAATCATATCTTATCAATCTTCCTCATGTTGATCGTTGCTTGCGATCGTTGGGATGCAAATATGTAAACTCTAGCCCTATTTTTTCGATAAAAAATATTAAGCAGTATTAGCAAATGTTATCATTTAGAAAAAAAAATGTCTTTAGAAGCCTCACCGTTTCCTGCAAATATTTAGTTCTTTTAAGGTGGTACCCAACACCTTCATTAAAATTAATTTGACTCGTTTAATTTTCATAAAATTTTGACAAAGTATTTACTTTGACCCTTTGACAAAAATGTAAAAAAATTTAAAAATTTGAACGAATCGTTTCATCAGAAAAATTACACTGGTTATATAGCAGTTTGAGAAACACCAATATTGATCATTGAGAAGCTTAATATTCCCTGAACAACGCAACGTAATTAAAACGTTTAGCGAATTTTACAGAGTTATCTCCCTGTAGTGTTAGGTTCCACCTAACATAAAAACAGAAATTAGTTATAGCATTCGTAATTTCAGCTTTTACGGTAAATCAAAATTATTATTAGCGATAATAGAATAATCAATATATCATCAGATCTAAATTTGGAACGTTTTAAGAGATTATTTATTAAAATATACATAATCATGAACGTCGTCACTTCCTTTTCACGATGGAAAATTCTCAGTATTTCCCCTTTCTATATAATAAACGATTAATAACAGCTTACGAGTTATCCTTTTTTATACATAAAATATTTTTGAAATAATAATATTAGTTATTGTATTTTTTTGATAGCGCTGTTTCAATGAAAGCAAGTTCGGCAAAAGAAAACAAGATTAGCATGCCATCAACTACACACCTATATAAAATAAAATCAAATAGATATTGAAATAAGTTTTTTTTATTACTTAAAATATTTTAATTTCCAGTTGTTCAAGATCAGAACAGATCAAAACAGGCGTTCATTTGAATACTTCAGTGTTCAACTAAGCGTTCTTATCAATTAATATCAATGAAACGCAATAATCAAGGGTCAATCTAAACTAAAATGTGTCTCCATTATTTATTTTATAAATGTGTCTCAACTATCTTTTTAACTTAACAGAACATTGTCGTTCTATAAAATAAACATATGAAATCATCAATTTGCTATTTCCTGCATATATTATCTATAAGTAAATAAAAAGCAAAAACAGTCAAAATAATTGAAAGTTTACATTTATAAATAAAACTTTGTTTTCTTTTACACATATTTTTTCAAATACTATAATACCATCTTCGTTAGATAACATCGAAAGCAAGATTAGGGGTGATTCAACAGTATAAGTGTATCTTAGTGTCCCTATATGACACTATACGCAGTCGAAATGCATGACATTGAAAACAGAGCATCACGCATATTCAATTTCATTGCAACAGTCAAATGCATGTAATTGGAATATTTTTAGTTAATAAACATGAAATCAATTGTCAAGCTAAATCAATTACAACAGCAAATTATAAACTAACACAGTAGAGATGCGGATACGTTTAGATTGACATCAGATATGTCAGTATGACTGCTTAATATTTCTTTTGGCCTGTTTTACCAAAAAATATGATTCGATCATCAAATGATAAAGAATATATATTGATGAAAACCTATTTGTCTAATTATTCTTTTAACTACAACCAAGCATGACAAGTCTTTATTTCTTAAGATTTATCAAGTGAATGAAAAAAAATCATATTTTTTGCATACTTTTCAACCTGACATTTTAAAAAAAAAATAATTGTAGGCCTTCCTGCTGAAGTTAAAAAATTTGATAAAAAATCAGCCCAGGTATTCTCTAGTCTACTGAAAGAAGAAAGTTATCCCCACTTTGAGTCAAGACTTATGCTAGCTGGCGAACAGGGCACAGGGAAGACAACTTTAGCTAGATATCTTGTCGGAAAACGGCCCACCAGATACAGGATTTCAACCGATGGGATAGAATTATACAATGGTCTTTCTTATATGGACCGTGAATCAAAGGACTGGCTTGGGGGACTGCAAGGTAAAACTTTAACTTGTTACAAAAATGCTAGAAATAAAATATGTGGACATGTTACAAGAGTCTTAATAAAAAAAATCTGAATACTTGTTATACGATCTGGATATTACTCTCTTTACGGTGATGTTGTGTAGAGTTATATATTTGTTTGTTGCATGGTAGCTCAATAATACTCTGAATAAACTTGATATTATTAAAAGGTTATCAATTTAACACTGTAACGGAAGAAGAATCTTTAGCTATTTGGTAAGAAAATTAAAAACAAATACACAGAAATGGGAATTCATAACCATGCATCCCAATTTTGAGGTAAACGTCACGGCACAGCGGTAAATGACGCTTTCGTCCAAACTTGTTGTCTGAAAATCAAGAAACGGTCACTATTCGTTCTTCATTATAAACACTGATTGTTTGTGTATAATTGGATAAATATGCTATATTTGATAACAAGCTACAATTTTACATTTCCCATTTTCATTCTCAATTTTAGATTGGTGTAAAACACATTTAGTTGGAAGAAATAGTGTTTCTTTCATTTTAAAGCCACACAAAGTAACAAATGGATATGTCGAACAATTTTTATTTCAAATCATTACACTTTTCTTCTCAATATCGGACTTGTTTTGTTTTGGGAAGGAAGAAAAATTAGTTTGTATTCAAATATTCAAAAATGTAATTGTTTTAATGTTCAGTAGCAGTTAAAACAAAATATATTAAATGTCGCCCTTTTCCAGTTCGTAAGCCCCATACATTAATGTTTATAATTGTCTGAAATTGACTGTATACTGTATATAGGTAAATTCACACAAAGTTTGTGACCTCAGATTTACAATAGTATTGATTAGAAACTAATGTCATAAATACGTGATCATATTCCAGGGTGTACCCAGTACAAAGTAAAACAAGGAATTCCTTTGAAAGCCACGTGTTAACAATGAGATTATTATTGGTAAATGTAAGTTGATGTTCACAAAAATACACCCTATTAATGCACATATGGACATTTATGGTGCATATGTGGTAGTAGTATATTCTGGCAATTTTTTTTTACAATTATATGAACTATCAATTTTAGATTTCTCCTTGGAAGATATTACAGTCAGCAGATCCCTTTTGAAAGAAGACAAAATAAGAATACGTCAAGATGTACCAGTCGAGCCACAAACAACATCAATACCGGGAGGCAAAGAGAACCTGAGACATGAATCAAACGAAACATTAACGTCCGACACGATATCTGATTTTTTGTTATCTACTAAAACTTGGCTTGTAGATCGTATGATGATATATTTTTTTTCTGTAAGATAGTCATTTTAAATTGCGGCATCCTGCAAACATTTTAAAACAAGCCATACTGGCCTGTATGTATAAACATGCTACCAAGTTATTTCCAACCTTATGGTGATTAGAAAACAAAATGCTCAAAACTTATGAAACTTTGCAGACATCCGTGTTAAATTAATTATAGATACATTAAATGCTACATGTAGGTTTACTTTAATGGGGGCACAAATGCATCAGCAGTTTGACCTAACAAATTTCAAAGAACTGCCTTTACCCTAGCAATTAAGGGGGGCGAGGATGCCATCCGTTATTGCTCTTCTATCTATTTGTTCCTTTTCTGTTAATTGGATTAAGTGTCAGATCTAAACAGCGGAATTATTTTTCAGAATAGTGCTAATACTGGTAAAAATGAGTTGACATGTATTAAAATGTTTCTTTACTTTGATTGTTGATACAAATCCGGTTTATCTCTTATCTTAGATGAATACTATGAAGTAATAACCGCTGACACATCCCACATACACGAAGACACAATACAGAATGGTGTTAAATTAGAGGCTGGTACTTCAAAAAGTAGAGGTGCACTTGCCATGACACTAGCAAAATCATCACCGACCAGCGACGAAGATCTCATACAAGAATCAAATATAATACTTACGCCTGATACAAGACAAAGAAGGTCACAAAATGATATAACGCAGGCTGAGCACCAATGTACTAATTTGCCAGTTGATGTCGGTAGTATAGCCGAACCTATAAGCCAACAGTTATCAGATGGTGAGTCTGAAAAGAAAATCAAAACACAATACAACGATGACGAGTATGAGACAGGCATACAAGACAAACCTCCTACTTCAGAAAAACAGTTTGGTGTATTGATTACCAACAGGAAAAGTTCAGATGGATTCAAAAATAGGGACGAACTAATCCAAAAAGATGTGGTATCTGGAAATGAACATGATCAATCACCGAAAAAGAAAGATATCGATGAATTCCTTCTTGATAATGCCACACCAATTGATGACTCATATGGTTCTCGTACGAAGTCAGATTTCTCTGATAAGATGCATATAGAAACAGTTGTTACAAAACCTGGAGTCATAAGAAAGCTAAAAAGAATTTTTGGAGTTTCCAAAAAAGTCAAAGAAGTCAAAATGTCAATTACAAAAGAAGAATTCTTAAAAAAGTCTTCTAAAGTTGGGCAAAAGCAGTTGCACAAGAAACAGATAGCACCAATAATCATCTGGGATTTTGGTGGGCAAGACGTTTTCTATTCGACTCATCAGACATTTCTAACATACAGAACTATTTACATGGTAGTATTGGATGGAAGTAGAAAACTAGATGATCCCTGTCCAAATGAACAGTATCTTCCAGGAAAGGGTCAACATAAAACAGCAAGAGGTATTCATTTATATGTATTTTTGTATAAACACTATCATGAAGTAGTTACTAAGATTAAAATACCAAATTCCAATATAGTTTTCCATAAATATATAAACAAACGCCTGACATCTTAAACATCTTCAGAGTTTTATCATTGGATAATTTGGATTTGGAATGGAAAGCAATTACGTCTTTAATCAGTGTTCACCAATGTATTATTCTTTTTTTCCTGTTTATTCTTACAGATTATCTGCTATTCTGGATCAACACCATTGTTACATACTGCAAGGGAAGTAATCAGGGATTTCCAAAAATTATGGTAGTTTTAACGCACAAAGATCAGGTTAAAGCTGTAAGTATGTTAAAGTGCTTCAGTTGTTTATCTTCAATTGGAGTGGTGGAAGGTTTTGACTTTGATTCATATTGTTGTTACGTAAACAAATAAATAATGTCTAATAATTTTATTTTTTTTAATATTATATTAGTTTACTGCTAGTTGTTTAGTTTAATTTTAACAGCTTTATTTTAAACACATATTTAACCCAAAAATTAGCAAAATATAATCGTTAAATTCCCAGACGAATAATTGCTTATTAAGTCTCTGACGAGCATTGTATAGAACAAAAACGTTTCATTTCATATATGGGCTTCCTAGTGCATACATGTCAATTAGCATTTCTACACATGATGAAGGGAAGAGAATAAAAGACTAGAAATTTCAAACAGGGCTTTATTTCTATTTTTTAAATTAGAACACAGTACATGTTATAACTTCAGAATTGTGTTCTCAGTTATTGTACAACATAACCAAACTTGAATATAATTACACCAGACTAGCGCTACATCTGTTTGAGACATTTGTTTTGGTTTGGTCGGCCACAAGTATATTATATAGTTATCTTCATTTGCGTAGTATTTTTATATAATTTCCATGCTCAAAAATCACATGTTTCTTATTCCGGGTATTAATAATTAATCTTTCGATTTTGTTTTTTTATGATAGACACATAACTTCATCATTGCCATTCTAAAATTTCTCTTTGCAGGCAATAGTAACTATGCATTTCCGTATAAACATAAAACGTTCATTTGATAATTGTTCTCAAAATATAAAGTTTTGCGTGAAAATATTCTATCTTATTTTTTTATAGAATGAAATTGAAAGCAGACGACATGAAATATTTGGAGAAATCAACAAGATGTTTCAACAAACGACATTATGGCAGCATTTGGTGATTGGGGATAAAATATTTGTCAACGCTCAAGACAAAAATGATACAGAAATGGAGAAAATAAAGGAGGTTATCATATCCGAATCAGAGAGGCAACCAACATGGGGTGAACTTCTTCCAAAATGCTTTATACCTTTAGAGTTAGAATTTGCATTGCTGACCAAACGCAACATTCCGTTGATCACCCTAGAACATCTGAAGAAAATAAACTCGTTGCAACCAATTAGACCGTTGTCAGAAGATGAGTTGAAGGTATTTCTGAAATTTCAACATTCAATTGGCAAGTTACTGTACTTTGATGAACTGAAATTGGACGACCGTATTGTCTTGTCACCAACCCTTCTTATCGATGCCTTTAAATCAATTGTAACTGACAGGCGCTTTTGTAAAGGTGACAGAAACAGGGAGGAAATATGGGATGCAATGGGGATGAAAGGATTGGTATTTAAACAAGCAATACACGAAGTTTGGAAGAGAAAGAAATATTCAAAATTCAACAAAGAAAAGGATTATCTGTTAGCTGTCATGACCCATCTGGATATATTGGTAGAACCAAAAAGATACGATTCGAGCCGAACGCGTATACCTGCCGACTTCTACTATATTGCAAGTATGGTACGAGCTATAGATGATTCTGGATACCTTCAATCAGCTGGCATTACAAATAGAAATATCGCTTTAGCTTTTCAATCGTCATCATTGATGATACCACCTGCATTATCCTTCAGATTTATCAGTTACTGCTTATCTGTCTGGTCGGTGAAGACATACGGAGAGACCAACAGGGACATGCTGTTTCACAGGTCAGGAGTGTTTACAATTGACCCTTCCTTGGATATGTACGTTCTCTGTGAAGATGACAAAATAATTGTCCGTCTTGTTCATGCCAGAACAAACGCACTCATAATAAAAGATCTTGCTTCCAGTATTAATGAATGTATAACATCTGCCTTGGAAAAAATAAGTCAGTTGTATATCAGAACAAGCAGCGATCAGAGTCCTAGCAGTGATGCGTCCTTTATGACCAGTATATGTTGTCACTCACCAGATAAGCCATGCATCTTACCATTCGAAAATCTTCAAAATGTCGAAAAAATCTGGAAATGTCCTACTCATGGTATTGAACACAATATACATATGATCAAGTCGTGGATACCAGGAAAGGTAAGAAGCGTAACAAAATTACATAAGAAACAGATAACAAAAACAAATATGATTATTGATTAGATAAGTTAGTATCTAAAATATAAACTATAATGACTCAAGTCCTGAAAGAATAGAAAGATAATACAAAAACGTAAATAAGCCAGTATAAAATGACGATAACATTTTCGTATGATTCAAACATATATGGTTATATCTAAATTCCTTCAATTATGTATCTTTTACTTTAGTTATGTATTTGTTCCTACAGTTAGGTATATATCCCATCAGTTATGTATCGTTTACTACAGTTATGTATATATTCCTGCAGTTATATATACTACGTTCAAACCTATTATTGCGTTTGATAACAACAGAACATGCATGCATAACAAATGTCATTGTAGAAGGGTCTAAATACAGAACAAACAACATTTTACAAAAGACCAAAAAAAATGAAAAAGCATATTTTAACAAAACGCATTTGACTAAAAGGTAGAACAACTGATAATTTTAAACCATGCTGACTGCCATTTGCGATTGCCAAATAAATTGATCACAAGATGTAAGAAAATGGATCTTAATATTAATTTAATACTAAACAGAAAACAATAAACTTACGGCAAAGATGTAAAACCACAAACATGAGGTGCAAAAAATTTGTACACCAGAACCGGATTTCGATCATAAATGTCTCTTCAGTGATGTCAGGAATTTGAAACGGTATTTGGAAGGCCATATAATTCACCTCAATTTAGGAAAGAATCTTGAACTTGACAAAATAGGATGAACGGATCATATAACCCGGAGGGAAAATATGATACAAGCCCAAACGGAAAAATATAAACAAGTCAAAATTGAAAACTACGTTCTAATATATGATTACATTGGAATATATATTTCTGCAGTTAAGTATACATTATTGCAGTTGTAAATATATTACTGCAGTTATGCAGTTATGTGTACATGGTATATGTTTCTTCGGTTATGTACTTATGTATATATGCCTGCAGTTATAAACTACAGTTATGTATATATTCATTGAACATGTTGAAGTATGTATATATTCCTTCAGTTATGTTTTTTTCACTCCAGTTATGTATATATTCCAGTATACGATCCAGAAATACCTTTTTTCTTTCATTTCAGGAAGAAGACAGATGTGAACTAGGGTGTCCAGGTATTGTATTTTCCTTTTTACAATATACTGTTATGTTATTTTCATTTTTCATATAATTTCTGGTACTTGAATGAAATAAGATCACAAAGTAGGCATTTCATGTGAAGTTATATGAATATGTTGAACTTTCGATCAATCTTCATTGCCTATATTTTTACCTTATAATTGTTTGATATTTTGTTTTCCTCTGCTTTTCCCTCAATTACAAAGATATATTTATTACCAAAATTTTACAGACGTAGTCAAAATCAATTGAAGATAAATACATTGCATTACAAATTGAAGTGAAAATAACTGTACTCTGTGCATGTTAAGAGATCACATACAGTTAATGTTTGTATTTGATTTGTTCAAAGGCAAAGACTAATACTATGTCAATAATATTTGGTCGTCAGTTGTTTCAACATAGGCATATCTCATTTACATTGACTTTTAATATTGCATGCCTTATATTAAAACTTAAAGTATGGCAATGTTAATTTAAACATTTGCACTATCAGAATTTCAAAAAGGCGGATTATATTTATGTGATAACATATAATTATAAAGAAAGATTTTCTATGCTGCAAGATCTAAATCCATTTAGGTAACATATTATTATTAGAAGTTTTGCTTGTATACAGCATGATTACTTTTTCGAAGGAAGATCGCTATCATATTCAACCTTTCATGTTTAACAAAAAACTTAACTATCTCTCAGTATGCAAAAATGTATGAAGTACGTCTGGTTTATGATTATCTCAATCTCCAAAAGTTATATTTGCTTCTATTCCCTTTAACATCATATTTATTTGGCCTTTTTAACGTTTTTAGATTCGAGCGTCACTGAAAAGTCTTTTGTAGACGAAACGCGCGTTAGGCGTATATACTAAATCTAGTCCTGGTATCTATGATGAGTTTATTTCCTATATAGTTAGACTCAAAGATGGATTTTTTTACTGTTTTTTATATTTGCATTTGGTACCTGCAATCTCTTTATAATAGTTACAAATGAAGAGTTTTTGAAAGAGTTACCAACAGATCTACACTTGCGTCGGTTGTCAGTAATGTATAGCAGTAATGACATCAGAGACCTGGCAATACATTTAGGATTGTCGGCAACAGACGTAGATAACACAGTAAATACAGGGGATCCAAAACTATGGAACTTTGAAGTTATTCGACAATGCAGGGATAGCCATGCAGTGACATTTAAAGATATCAAAAGAGCAATAGCAGCAGCTGTAAAAGGACACATCCATACACTTTGCAAGGTTAATATTTGTCAGGAAACATTAATAGAACCCTGTATCTTCAATCGAGTATCATCTGTAGTCCTTCAATTCGCCATTTTAAAGTTCAATCCAACATTTTGTACATAAGATAATACCTGTTCCAAGTGAGGAGTATGACAGTTGCTGTTTTACAATCGTTTGATGTGTTTGTGCTTTTGCCATTTAAAAAGGGACTTTCCGTTTAGAATTTTCCTCAGTGTTATTTTAAATGGTGATTATTATAAAAAAAAAAAAAAAATGCAATTAAGTTATGCGTTTTTCAACAGATCAAGCATTTAGCATTACTATTATCGTCTCATATTTTATCAATCAAAGGTTGACACGTGAACGTTTAAAGACAATAATGAAAACGCAAATCTAAATGTCAGTGAATTCAACACCAAATTAGATACTGGACAATGTATTCAAAATCAGTCATTATTTTTTGGTAAATGCAAATTACCAGAAGGAATATTCTGTTTCCTGTCAGCCTCAATGCATCTTCATTTCAAAATTACGTTCAGACACTGACAACAAAATAATACCTGAATTAATGTTTAGATGTGATAAGACACAATATATTTAATGACGGTCATGTGATCATGTCTAACTTATACATATTAAAATGTAGAAAACAGTTCAACAATGTCATCATTTAACACTATCGACAGTAGTTTACTTATTTGTATATCTATTATATAGATTTATAAGAGATAAGTTAAGGTAAAGATGAAGATGAAGAACTGGATCTTCCATCACTGTATTGGATACCTAAACTACATAAGTGTCCTTACAAACAACGGTATATTGCTGGGTCTTCAAAGTGCTCCACGAAACCTCTTTCTAAATTATTAACATCTATTTTATCAGCAATCAAAGACGGGCTTCAAAGTTATTGTGAAACTGCCTATTCTAGAGGTGGCGTGAATCAGATGTGGATACTTAAAAATTCAAAAGATCTTTTAGAGTACATACAATCTAACTCTCTTTCATCTTGTAACAGTATTAAAACATTTGACTTTTCTACTCTCTACACAAGTATTCCACATTCCAAAATAAAAGACAAATTGAAAGAGTTGGTATTACTTTGCTTCATAAAAAGGAATGGCCAACGTAGATACAAGTATATTGTCTTAGGGAGGGATAAATCGTACTTTGTAAAGAATCACTCTGATTCAAACAAAAAATTCTCTGAAACTGATATTATCAAGATGCTTGATTTCTTGATTGACAACATATTTGTTACGTTCGGAGGACGTGTTTTTCAACAGACTGTCGGCATTCCAATGGGAACAAACTGTGCCCCTCTACTCGCCGACTTGTTTCTTTATTATTATGAGGCTTACTTCATGCAGGAACTTCTTAGGAAGAAAGATAAGAAGTTAGCAATATCCTTTAACTCTTCTTTCCGCTATATAGATGATGTTCTTTCACTAAACAATTCAAAATTTGGTGAATATGTGGAACGCATCTATCCAATCGAACTAGAGATAAAGGATACTACAGATACAGTTAAGTCGGCGTCATATCTTGACTTACATCTAAAAATTGACAATGAGGGTCGGTTGAAAACAAAACTTTACGACAAAAGAGATGATTTCAGCTTTCCAATTGTGAACTTTCCATTTCTAAGTAGCAACATTCCAGCAGCACCTGCATACGGGGTATATATCTCCCAATTGATACGATATTCCCGTGCTTGCATGTCCTATCATGATTTTCTTGATAGAGGTTTGCTGCTCACAAGGAAGCTATTAAACCAAGAATTACAAATGGTGAAGTTGAAATCATCCCTTCGTAAATTTTACGGACGCAATCACGAGTTGGTTGACCGTTATGGAATAACCGTTTCACAAATGATATCGGATATGTTCCTTACGTCGTAACTACAATCCCCTTCCCTTTCATGAATATGACCTACCGAATTAGACTATTTACCGGATTTGTAATCACATAAGCAACACGACGGGTGCCACATGTGGAGCAGGATCTGCTTACCCTTCCGGAGCACCTGAGATCACCCCTAGTTTTTGGTGGGGTTCGTGTTGTGTATTCTTTAGTTTTCTATGTTGTGTCGTGTGTACTATTGTTTTTCTGTTTGTCTTTTTCATTTTTAGCCATGGCGTTGTCAGTTTGTTTTAGATTTATGAGTTTGACTGTCCCTTTGGTATCTTTTGGGTCCCTCTTTTAAGGTAACATACAACATCTTATACCTTAGAATAATTTAAGATTGAGATTTGCACAATACGTTAAAATGAAAGTTGCACCAAACGTTAGATTGTATTTTATCTATGATTGAATTATCTGTCAGTAATTCAATCAAATTGAAACATTTTTGTGAAATGCAAAATTAATGTGGTTTTTGTTCTTATAGAATCGTTCCATATATGAAAACAGTTGATTTGTTTATGCATCTTATCAAGTGTCTTTTGTTTTAAATATTTGTATTCTCATCTTTTACAGATTGTGAAAGGTGATTTTATTGGTTATGGTAAGTTCTATGAATCAACATATATACTTAAGATTTGTTTTTTTATTAATAATCCTAATTGTGCTTGACCATTATAAACTTGAGACAAATCCCAATATATATATATATCAGTATCATCTCCGTTCACACTTTGTTTCTTAAGTGGTTTATGTCCTTAATCTTCAATGTTCAATGGCTTATTTTGTAGCTTGTTGATAGTCCATTAGTGTTATATCCCAAATCTACGAATGTTATCATCTAATCCGTTCCTTCGTCCGTTTATTGTGCAAAAAAATGGAAATATGGTATAGGACACCAACATATACAGAAATAGCTACAGTTTATTAGTTTGTTGACAAATATGTTCGTCGCATATTTTACCAGATTGTCATGTCTGGTTTGAATCTATCTTGAAATTAAAGACTTACAACATGTTTAATGTGTAAGCGCTTATATTGTCTGTCGCACTTTCTGCATACGTTGATATCAGTTCAATAATATGTTTATAACTTTCTCTTCATTGGTGGTGTTAAAATAAGCATATGCCAATATGTTGCATGATGTTTAGTACATTTAAAAATGTTGAATGTGTCATAAACAGATAGTAAATACCAAATGACATTCAAAATACAAGTCAAAGAGACACTGACATAAACATGGCAAGAAACGAGAACATAATAAGAAATGTTTGTCAAATGATTTTTTTTTAGAATAGAATAATGAGTGGATATAAACAGATGTGATAGTATGCATAAATGAATAAAACATTTCGTATGAGCATACCTTAATAATTATTATTGATTTCCAAAAGTGTTTATGCATGTATATAAATCTTTGATTATCTTGTTTATATCTTGTTACATATATAAGCCGTACCCGACCTCTTCACTGACACAATAAATCTTTTTGACTTAATACATAGCTTTTTTTATTGCACATTACAGACAGGGAGCCAGAGAAGTGGGATGTAATACCTACTGAGGAACACATTGACAGATTGGTTCCATTGGTTGGAAATAACTCACTACCATTTCTGATCGAACTTGGCATGGATTTCCATACCTGGGAGCGGATAAGCCATAAGCAAAATGAACGCGATTTGGTTAGACTGAATAAGGATATTTTAGAAGAATGGAGAAACAAGTTCTGCCGGATGCGCAGTCTAAAACCAACCTTGAGGACCATTGCTCAGTCATTTAGTAACATAGGCAAAAATGTTAAAATTGTGGAAAATGCGTTACTAGATTTGTTTTGACTCATTTTATTCTTCCACAGTTGCATCTCTATGTTTTTACATGAGAGTTGATAATGAACTATTTGTTGAACAAAAATATTTAATTTGAGAGATTAAAATAAGAACTTTACAGTTGAAGAAACATTTGAACAAAAAAAATATGTACATAGTTGCTAGATACCTTATATACAAATATCAGAACATGATGAATATCGTGTATTTTTACCGAATCATATACAAGTTTCTTTCTTACATGTTTTTTTTAACTTTACGCACACACATTTCATAATGTTGTGTAATTTTTTTTAAATACATGTGATCAAATTAATCCAATGAATATCAAAACATTCCTCTATGTGTGTATATTTTATGATTTGAAGATGTACATTATATAGTTGAAATATTATGTTTTTTTAATCTTCAGACGATAATCTAATGAATTTTTCTCAGTAGTGATTATGTTTGAAAATATCCTTTTCATTTAATGCAAAGAGTTCAATGCAACTAGACATTTCGATCACTCTTTACTTTTTGTGATCTATAGACAAATTAAATGCAGAGACACAACCCTCAATTATGTTTTTGGATATTTCATTTAATTGAATTTATAAGGATTGATGCGTACATCTATTTTAAATAAATTATTATGATTTCATAGCTCATGTACAGATGGGTCCAGTCCTAACCTGTACAGCAAGTTAACTTGATAACCAGTCATTTGTACTGGTCAAAGTTAACCTGTGACCAAATTTAGGACTGCTCTGACCAGTCCTAGGACCAAAATCTAGTTAACTTGAAAAGCGGACTTGGTCCTAGGACTGTTTTTATGTCTGCCAAAAAGTTAACTTCGAAACAGGTCCGCTATTGATATAAGTTAACTTCGAACCAGTCCTGCCGTAAAGTTAACATAAGTTAACTTCGAAACCAGTCCTGCCATAAAGTTAACATAAGTTAACTTCGAGACCAGTCCTGTCACAAAGTTAACTTTCGCTTTGACAAATCCGATCGAAACCAGACCTGTTCCCAAGTTAACGTTTTACTGGTCTGCTCAAAACTAAGTTAACTTGTAACCAGGACCGCTCTACATCGATTTTTTAAAAATATTTTTTAATATCTTTGTTTCGTAATATAAACATCGAAAATAAAGTAAAACTAATACTTCCGTTATATAAACAGGATTTAATACAAATATTTGAAAATAAAGTTCGCATAAAACGTTGCTTGAAACACAAATTTATCTGTGATCTGCCAATCTATAAATTAAAAAACGATCTTGGTTACAATGATAACGGGCACTGAATATATATTCCAATACATATCAAATTCAACCATATTTGCACTTTATTTATATGTATATCTATGAAAGGATGTATTTTAGAGGAAAGCATCATTTTAACACATGACTACAAATTTTTGTTCGCATAAATTTAATTCGGTTAATGTTATGTATAAAATCAATCTTTTCAATCAGCTAAAAAATGTTCGCTTAGACCTTAAAACTTAAAACTTAAATAAAATCATTAAATTTGAATCAAACAGTTGATCAATAGGAATAAATAACCAACAATTTACTCTATAATTTGACAGCTAACGTTGCAATTTGTCAATTAGTCTATAACGCATAGCAATAATCCACGATCTTAGGCGTATAATTTCATATTTTACCGTACTGTGTACTCTGTTGTAAAAGGTGTTGGTAATTACATATATTAAAGGTATTCTCGGGTATGAAAGATGGGCGTCAATTTTACAGTTGCCATATTAGTAATGTTCTAGTCATAATAATTTGAAGGTGTGTTAAAGTAAGTAGCCGAGAGAGAAAAAAACTGCAGATCAACACACATTTGTTTCGATTAATTAAAAAATAAAACAATGCTAAACAACCATAATAATAGTCATATAGAATTACTTTAAGCTATGACGTTGTCCGTTTTCTACTTTTGTGAATGATCCTGTGGTATATTTCGCCCCTCCTATATTGGAAACTGGAAAAAAAGGTAATGGAATTAAAAGGGTAGGGTATTTCATTTATACTACAGTCTTTATGGAATTTGAAAGGACCTTTCTCCGTAATTGAAATAATTGCACATTTTACATCAGATAAATATTAATAAAAATGTGCCTTCCTTAAATTTTGGAAGAGCCGTTGTTTAGAATTTGGTTTGATTAATGTGTCACTAGTTTCTTGTGTACAAACTTTTAAAACAAAAACGCTTACATTCCAGAACAATTTTAAACGAAACGAAACTTATCAAATGGCAACATCAATACCTCAAACACATCAACATGAACAAACGGATAGCAGCTATCATATATTTGACTGGTTGGGGCATTTCCTTATGTACAAAATGGTCGATTTATCCTTGTTTTAAAGCTAGTTACACCTCTCACGTGTGTAACAATCGCATAATATATAGATATAGGAAGATGTGGTACAAGTGCCTATGGAACAACTCTCCATGCAAGTAACAATGTCATTTCATGTTACGGCCTTCAACACGGAGCTTTGGCTCGCACCGAACAATAAGCTATAAAGGGCCCCAAGAAATTACTAGTGTAAAACCTTTCAAACGGGGAAACAAACGGTATATTATATTTATATTGACAACGATGCGCCCACTATAAATAGACATAATAACATTCGCCTCGAACCAAAAATACGACTTTCTTATATAATCATAACTACAGCTGAATTCATTGAGTATGTAAGAAAAGGTAATATCTTTGGTTAGTTTGCTTGCTAGCTCAACTGCTAAGTCACTATAGGTTAGGTAAAACTACCCTCCGACAGATACCAAATCTAGCTATCTGTAGAAGAGGGACGAATGATACCAGAGGGACAGTCACACTCATAAATTGCAAATAAACTGACAACGTCATGCTTTAAAATAAAAAAAGACATACACAAACAATAGAGAAGGGTGTGACTACTCCGACAGGGGTGTAGTATACCTCACCTAAAAATAACATCATGATTCAACTGACAGGCCAGCTAACCAAAGATTCTACCTTTACCTACACTCTCAATGTAGTTTGATGAGTTATCATACATCGTGATATAGTTATTGGTTGATAATGTCGATAGAATGATGGATTTTATAATTATGTTTTTTCATTACCTTACAGTTTAACAATATCACCTGATTTAGTCTTATTATAAGCTACGTACTATTTAAATAGAAAAAGTTTCAACATATTTCTAATTGATGCTTACAGTTGAATGAATGTCTCTCAATTCAGGTTTTGAAAAAGAATAATTAAGGAATAAAAGAAAGTCATTTGATAATATAAAGAAGTGAATTCACGTTTTGTTGGAGATTTGTATTATGGAAAAGCTGATGGAAATGGTATTAACATTTTCAGTTTTTATCGCTGCTGTATTACTACAAGGTCAGTAACATAGACTTTCGATTTAAATTTGGTTAAAAGAACATTTTTTCTACATTTATTCAATAGAAAAAAAATAGTTTTTTTTCTATCCAACATTGACAAAATCAAACGATTCATGTACAAGGATTAGAAAGAACGGCACCATTGCCGCGAGCCAACCTCATTGGGAATGCCTATTTATAAAATGTTGTATTTTTATCTTTTATACTCTCTGTGTCAAAGGAAAACTGTCTTTTTTTGTTCCTCTTGCCATTTATTTCTTAGATAAAGATTGTCTGTGTGTTTAACAAAAATATTTCATGAGTACAAGAACCAGTAGAAAAACTAGTGAAAAAGGATGAAATGATATGATACTAATTATAGTTCCCTTATTTCATATTTTATTTTTCCACATCTTAAAACAACGGATAAAAAACGCGTGCCGATCCCATTATGAATGCTCTTTTAAAAAGTGTTTTATTTTGATCTTCTTCCATTACCAGTGTCAGTACTGCTGCTGGTTAACTCGTTATATTCGGTGGAGGTTTCAGTTTTTTTCAGTGGTCAGTTATTCGGCACATGACACTATTAACAGCATACCTTACTTACATTTTCTATGTTTTCCTTTTTTTGCAATGGTATTCTCTGTTTTAAAATGATTATTCCTTTTGTCATGGTATTCTCTATTTTAAAATGACTATTCCTTTTCTTATTGGGTTCTTTTTGCCATAGTATTCTCTGTTTTAAAATGACTATTCCTTTTGTCATGGTATTCTCTATTTTAAAATGACTATTCCTTTTCTAATTGGGTTCTTTTTGCCGTGGTATTCTCTGTTTTAAAATGACTATTCCTTTTGTAATGGTATTCTCTATTTTAAAATGACTATTCCTTTTCCTATTGGGTTCCTTTTGTCATGGTATTCTCTATTTAAAATGACTTTTCCTTTTCTTATTGGGTTCTTTTTGCCATGGTATTCTCTGTTTTAAAATGACTATTCCTTTTGTCACGGTATATTCTATTTTAAAATGACTATTCCTTTTCTTATTGGGCTTTTTTTGCCATGGTATTCTCTGCTTTAAAATGACTTTCCTTTTGCCATGGTATTCTCTATTTTAAAATGACTATTCCTTTTCTGATTGGGTTCCTTTTGTCATAGTATTCTTTATTTGAAATTGACTTTTCCTTTTCTTATTAGGTTCTTTTTGCCATGGTATTCTCTGTTTTAAAATGACTATTCCTTTTCTCATGGTATTCTCTATTTTAAAATGACTATTCCTTTTCTTATTGGGTTCTTTTTGCCATGGTATTCTCTATTTTAAAATGACTATTCCTTTTCTTATTGGTTTCCTTTTGCCATGGTATTCTCTGTTTTAAAATGACTATTCCTTTTGTCATGGTATTCTCTATTTTAAAATGACTATTCCTTTTCTTATTGGGTTCTTTTTGCCATGGTATTCTCTGTTTTGAAATGACTATTCCTTTTGTCATGGTATTCTCTATTTTAAAATGACTATTCCTTTTCTTATTGGGTTCATTTGGTCATGGTATTCTCTATTTTAAAATGACTATTCCTTTTCTTATTGGTTTTTTTTTGCCATGGTATTCTCTATCTTAAAATGACTTTCCTTTTGCCATGGTATTCTCTATTTTAAAATGACTTTTCCTTTTCTTATTGGGTTCTTTATGCCATGGTATTCTCTGTTTTAAAATGACTATTCCTTTTGTCATGGTATTCCCTATTTTAAAATGACTATTCCTTTTCTTATTGGGTTCTTTTTGCCATGGTATTCTCTATTTTAAAATGACTATTCCTTTTCTTATTGGGTTCTTTTTGCCATGGTATTCTATATTTTAAAATGACTTTTCCTTTTCTTATTGGGTTCTTTTTGTCATGGTATTCTTTTTTTGAAAATGACTTAACCTTTTCTTATTGGGTTCTTTTTGCCATGGTATTCTCTATTTTAAACTGACTTTTCCTTTTCTTATTGGGTTCTTTTTGCCATGGTATTCTCTATTTTAAAATGACTTTTTCTTTTCTTATTGCGTTCTTTTTGCCATGGCATTCTCTATTTTAAAATGACTTTCCTTTTCTTATTGGATCTTTTTGTCATGGTATTCTCTTTTTTTAAATGGCTTTTCCTTTTCTTATTGGGTTCCTTTTGCCATGGTATTCTCTATTTTAAAACGACTTTCCTTTTGCCATGGTATTCTCTATTTTAAAATGATTTTTCCTTTTCTTATTGGGTTCTTTTTGCCATGGTATTATCTATTTTAAAATGACTTTTCCTTTTCTTATTGGGTTCTTTTTGCCATGATATTCTCTATTTTAAAATGACTTTTCCTTTTCTTATTGGGTTCTTTTTGCCATGGTATTCTCTATTTTAAAATGACTTTTCTTTGTCTTATTGCGTTCTTTTTGCCATGGTATTCTCTATTTTAAAAAAAAACTTTTCCTTTTGTCATGGTATTCTCTATTTTAAAATGACTATTCCTTTTCTTATTGGGTTCTTTTTGCCATGGTATTCTCTATTTTAAAATGACTATTCCTTTTCTTATTGCGTTCTTTTTGCCATGGTATTCTCTATTTTAAAATCACTTTTCCTTTTCTTATTGCGTTATTTTTGCCATGGTATTCTCTATTTTAAAAAACTTTTCCTTTTGTCATGGTATTCTCTATTTTAAAATGACTATTCCGTTTCTTATTGGGTTCATTTTGCCATGATATTCTCTGTTTTAAAATGACTATTCCTTTTGTCATGGTATTCTCTATTTTAAAATGACTATTCCTTTTCTTATTGGGTTCTTTTTGCCATGGTATTCTGTATTTTAAAATGACTATTCCTTTTCTTATTGGGTTCTTTTTGCCATGGTATTCTCTGTTTTAAAATGACTATTCCTGTTGTAATGGTATTCTCTGTTTTAAAATGACTATTCCTTTTGTCATGGTATTCTCTATTTTAAAATGACTATTCCTTTTCTTATTGGGTTCCTTTGGTCATAGTATTCTCTATTTTAAAATGACTATTCCTTTTCTTATTGGGTTCTTTTTGCCATGGTATTCTCTATTTTAAAATGACTTTCCTTTTGTCATGCTATTCCCTATTTTAAAATGACTTTTCCTTTTCTTATTGGGTTCTTTTTGCCATGGTATTCTCTATCTTAAAATGACTATTCCTTTTCTTATTGGGTTCTTTTTGCCATGGTATTCTCTATTTTAAAATAACTTTTCCTTTTGTCATGGTATTCCCTATTTTAAAATGACTATTCCTTTTCTTGTTGGGTTCTTTTTGCCATGGTATTCTTTATTTTAAAATGACTATTCCTTTTCTTATTGGGTTCTTTATGCCATGGTATTCTCTGTTTTAAAATGACTATTCCTTTTGTCATGGTATTCCCTATTTTAAAATGACTATTCCTTTTCTGATTGGGTTCTTTTTGCCATGGTATTCTCTATTTAAAAATGACTTTCCTTTTGCTATGGTATTCTCTATTTTAAAATGACTTTTCCTGTTCTTATTGGGTTCTTTTTGCCATGGTATTCTCTATTTTAAAATGACTATTCCTTTTCTTATTGAGTTATTTTTGCCATGGTATTCTCTATTTTAAAATGACTTTTCATTTTCTTATTGGGTTCTTTTTGCCATGGTATTCTTTATTTTAAAATGACTATTCCTTTTCTTATTGGGTTCTTTTTGCCATGGTATTCTCTATTTTAAAATGACTTTTCCTTTTCTTATTGGGTTCTTTTTGTCATGGTATTCTTTTTTTTAAAATGACTTAACCTTTTCTTATTGGGTTCTTTTTGCCATGGTATTCTCTATTTTAAACTGACTTTTCCTTTTCTTATTGGGTTCTTTTTGCCATGGTGTTCTCTATTTTAAACTGACTTTTCCTTTTCTTATTGCGTTCTTTTTGCCATGGTATTCTCTATTTTAAAATTACTTTCCTTTTCTTATTGGGTTCTTTTTGTCATGGTATTCTCTTTTTTAAAATGGCTTTTCCTTTTCTTATTGGGTTCTTTTTGCCATGGTATTCTCTATTTTAAAATGACTTTCCTTTTGCCTTGGTATTCTCTATTTTAAAATGATTTTTCCTTATCTTATTGGGTTCTTTTTGCCATGGTATTATCTATTTTAAAATGACTTTTCCTTTTCTTATTGGGTTCTTTTTGCCATGATATTCTCTATTTTAAAATGACTTTTCCTTTTATTATTGGGTTCTTTTTGCCATGGTATTTTCTATTTTGAAATGACTTTTCCTTTTCTTATTGCGTTCTTTTTGCCATGGTATTCTCTATTTTAAAATGACTTTTACTTTTCCTATTGCGTTCTTTTTGCCATGGTATTCTCTATTTTAAAAAACTTTTCCCTTTGTCATGGTATTCTCTATTTTAAAATGACTTTTCCTTTTCTTATTGGGTTCATTTTGCCATGGTATTCTCTGTTTTAAAATGACTATTCCTTTTGTCATGGTATTCTCTATTTTAAAATGACTATTCCTTTTCTTATTGGGTTCTTTTTGCCATGGTATTCTCTATTTTAAAATGACTATTCCTTTTCTTATGGGTTCTTTTTGCCATGGTATTCTCAATTTTAAAATGACTTTTCCTTTTCTTATTTGGTTCATTTTGCCATGGTATTCTCTATTTTAAAATGACTATTCCTTTTCTTATTGGGTTCTTTTTGTCATGGTAGTCTCTATTTTAAAATGACTTTCCTTTTGCCATGGTATTCTCTATTTTAAAATGACTTTCCTTTTTCTTATTGGGTTCTTTTTGTCCTGGTATTCCCTTTTTTAAATGACTATTCCTTTTGTCATGGTATTCTCTATTTTAAAATGACTATTCCTTTTCTGATTGGGTTCTTTTTTCCATGGTATTCTCTATTTTAAAATGACTATTCTTTTTCTATTGGGTTCTTTTTGCCATGGTATTCTCTGTTTTAAAATGACTATTCCTTTTGTCATGGTATTCTCTATTTTAAAATGACTATTCCTTTTCTTATTGGGTTCCTTTGGTCATGGCATTCTCTATTTTAAAACGACTTTTCCTTTTCTTATTGGGTTCTCTTTGCCATGGTATTCTCTGTTTTGAAATGACTATTCCTTTTGTCATGGTATTCTCTATTTTAAAATGACTATTCCTTTTCTTATTGGGTTCTTTTTGCCATGGTATTCTCTATTTTAAAATGACTTTCCTTTTGCCATGCTATTCTCTATTTTAAAATGACTTTTCCTTTTCTTATTGGGTTCTTTTTGCCATGGTATTCTCTGTTTTAAAATGATTTTTCTTTTGCCATGGTATTCTCTATTTTAAAATGACTATTCCTTTTCTTATTGGATTCTTTTTGTCATGGTAGTCTCTATTTTAAAATGACTTTCCTTTTGCCATGGTATTCTCTATTTTAAAATGACTTTCCTTTTTCTTATTTGGTTCTTTTTGTCATGGTATTCTCTTTTTTAAAATGACTTTTCCTTTTCTTATTGGGTTCTTTTTGCCATGTTATTCTCAATTTTAAAATGACTTTTCCTTTTCTTATTTGGTTCATTTTGCCATGGTATTCTCTATTTTAAAATGACTATTCCTTTTCTTATTGGGTTCTCTTTGCCATGGTATTCTCTGTTTTGAAATGACTATTCCTTTTGTCATGGTATTCTCTATTTTAAAATGACTATTCCTTTTCTTATTGGGTTCTTTTTGCCATGGTATTCTCTATTTTAAAATGACTTTCCTTTTGCCATGCTATTCTCTATTTTAAAATGACTTTTCCTTTTCTTATTGGGTTCTTTTTGCCATGGTATTCTCTATTTTAAAATGATTTTTCTTTTGCCATGGTATTCTCTATTTTAAAATGACTATTCCTTTTCTTATTGGATTCTTTTTGTCATGGTAGTCTCTATTTTAAAATGACTTTCCTTTTGCCATGGTATTCTCTATTTTAAAATGACTTTCCTTTTTCTTATTTGGTTCTTTTTGTCATGGTATTCTCTTTTTTAAAATGACTTTTCCTTTTCTTATTGGGTTCTTTTTGCCATGTTATTCTCAATTTTAAAATGACTTTTCCTTTTCTTATTTGGTTCATTTTGCCATGGTATTCTCTATTTTAAAATGACTATTCCTTTTCTTATTGGGTTCTTTTTGTCATGGTAGTCTCTATTTTAAAATGACTTTCCTTTTGCCATGGTATTCTCTATTTTAAAATGACTTTCCTTTTTCTTATTGGGTTCTTTTTGTCATGGTATTCCCTTTTTTAAATGACTATTCCTTTTGTCATGGTATTCTCTATTTTAAAATGACTATTTCTTTTCTGATTGGGTTCTTTTTGCCATGGTATTCTCTATTTTAAAATGACTTTTCTTTTGCCATGGTATTCTCTTTTTTAAAATGACTTTTCCTTTTCTTATTGGGTTCTTTTTACCATGGTATTCTCTATTTTAAAATGACTTTCCTTTTTCTTATTGGGTTCTTTTTGCCATGGTATTCTCTGTTTTAAAATGACTATTCCTTTTGTCATGGTATTCTCTGTTTTAAAATGACTATTCCTTTTGTCATGGTATTCTCTATTTTAAAATGACTATTCCTTTTCTTATTGGGTTCCTTTGGTCATGGCATTCTCTATTTTAAAACGACTTTTCCTTTTCTTATTGGGTTCTCTTTGCCATGGTATTCTCTGTTTTAAAATGACTGCTGTAAATTCAGAAATTATTGCGAGGTTTTTATTATTGCGAATAATGCGACAGAGTTGTAAACGCAATAATTAAAACTCGCATTTTGTAATATCTGAACTGAATTAAGCATGACTTTTCTCAAAATCGTAATAATTAAAATCGCATTTAATTTAAAATTGACAAAATCGCAATAATAAATGAACGCAATAATTTCTGAATTTACAGTATTCCTTTTGTCATGGTATTCTCTATTTTAAAATGATTTTTCCTTTTCTTATTGGGTTCTTTTTGCCATGGTATTATCTATTTTAAAATGACTTTTCCTTTTCTTATTGGGTTCTTTTTGCCATGATATTCTCTATTTTAAAATGACTTTTCCTTTTCTTATTGGGTTCTTTTTGCCATGGTATTCTCTATTTTAAAATGACTTTTCTTTGTCTTATTGCGTTCTTTTTGCCATGGTATTCTCTATTTTAAAAAAACTTTTCCTTTTGTCATGGTATTCTCTATTTTAAAATGACTATTCCTTTTCTTATTGGGTTCTTTTTGCCATGGTATTCTCTATTTTAAAATGACTATTCCTTTTCTTATTAGGTTCTTTTTGCCATGGTATTCTCTGTTTTAAAATGACTATTCCTTTTGTCATGGTATTCTCTGTTTTAAAATGACTATTCCTTTTGTCATGGTATTCTCTATTTTAAAATGACTATTCCTTTTCTTATTGGGTTCCTTTGGTCATGGTATTCTCTATTTCAAAATGACTATTCCTTTTCTTATTGGGTTCTTTTTGCCATGGTATTCTCTATTTTAAAATGACTTTCCTTTTGCCATGCTATTCTTTATTTTAAAATGACTTTTCCTGTTCTTATTGGTTTTTTTTGTCATGGTTTTCTCTGTTTTAAAATGACTATTCCTTTTGTCATGGTATTCTCTATTTTAAAATGACTATTCCTTTTCTGATTGGGTTCTTTTTGCCATGGTATTCTCTATTTTAAAATGACTTTTTTTTTGCCATGGTATTCTCCTTTTTAAAATGACTTTTCCTTTTCTTATTGGGTTCTTTTTGCCATAGTATTCTCTATTTTAAAATGACTATTCCTTTTCTTAATGGGTTCTTGTTGCCATGGTATTCTCTATTTTAAAAAACTTTTCCTTTTGTCATGGTATTCTCTATTTTAAAATGACTAATCCTTTTCTTATTGGGTTCTTTTTGCCATGGTATTCTCTATTTTAAAATGACTATTCCTTTTCTTATTGGGTATTTTTTGCCATGGTATTCTCTGTTTTAAAATGACTATTCCTTTTGTCATGGTATTCTCTGTTTTAAAATGACTATTCCTTTTGTCATGGTATTCTCTATTTTAAAATGACTATTCCTTTTCTTATTGGGTTCCTTTGGTCATGGTATTCTCTATTTCAAAATGACTATTCCTTTTCTAATTGGGTTCTTTTTGCCATGGTATTCTCTATTTTAAAATGACCTTCCTTTTGCCATGGTATTCTCTATTTTAAAATTACTTTTCCTTTTCTTATTGGGTTCTTTATGCCATGGTACTCTCTGTTTTAAAATGACTATTCCTTTTGTCATGGTATTCCCTATTTTAAAATGACTATTCCTTTTCTTCTTGGGTTCTTTTTGCCATGGTATTCTCTATTTTAAAATGACTTTCCTTTTGCCATGGTATTCTCTATTTTAAAATGACTTTTCCTTTTCTTATTGGGTTCTTTTTGCCATGGTATTCTCTATTTTAAAATGACTATTCCTTTTCTTATTGGGTTCTTTTTGCCATGGTATTCTCTATTTTAAAATGACTTTTCCTTTTCTTATTGGGTTCTTTTTGTCATGGTATTCTTTTTTTAAAATGACTTAACCTTTTCTCATTGGGTTCTTTTTGCCATGGTATTCTCTATTTTAAACTGACTTTTCCTTTTCTTATTGGGTTCTTTTTGCCATGGTATTATCTATTTTAAAATGACTTTTCCTTTTCTTATTGCGGTCTTTTTGCCATGGTATTCTCTATTTTAAAATGACTTTCCTTTTCTTATTGGGTTCTTTTTGTCATGGTATTCTCTTTTTTAAAATGGCTTTTCCTTTTCTTATTGGGTTCTTTTTGCCATGGTATTCTCTATTTTAAAATGACTTTCCTTTTGCCATGGTATTCTCTATTTTAAAATGATTTTTTCTTTTCTTATTGGGTTCTTTTTGACATGGTATTACCTATTTTAAAATGACTTTTCCTTTTCTTATTGGGTTCTTTTTGCCATGATATTCTCTATTTTAAAATGACTTTTCCTTTTCTTATTGGGTTCTTTTTGCCATGGTATTCTCTATTTTAAAATGACTTTTCCTTTTCTTATTGCGTTCTTTTTGCCATGGTATTCTCTATTTTAAAATGACTTTTCCTTTTCTTATTGCGTTCTTTTTGCCATGGTATTCTCTATTTTAAAAAAAACTATTTCTTTTGTCATGGTATTCTCTATTTTAAAATGACTATTCCTTTTCTTATTGGATTCATTTTGCTATGGTATTCTCTGTTTTAAAATGACTATTCCTTTTGTCATGGTATTCTCTATTTTAAAATGACTATTCCTTTTCTTATTGGGTTCTTTTTGCCATGGTATTCTCTATTTTAAAATGTCTATTCCTTTTCTTATTGAGTTCTTTTTGCCATGGTATTCTCTGTTTTAAAATGACTATTCATTTTGTCATGGTATTCTCTGTTTTAAAATGACTATTCCTTTTGTCATGGTATTCTCTATTTTAAAATGACTATTCCTTTTCTTATTGGGTTCCTTTGGTCATGGTATTCTCTATTTTAAAACGACTTTTCCTTTTCTTATTGGGTTCTTTTTGCCATGGTATTCTCTGTTTTAAAATGACTATTCCTTTTGTCATGGTATTCTCTATTTTAAAATGACTATTCCTTTTCTTATTGGGTTCTTTTTGCCATGGTATTCTCTATTTTAAAATGACTTTCCTTTTGCCATGCTATTCTCTATTTTAAAATGACTTTTCCTGTTCTTATTGGGTTCTTTTTGTCATGGTATTCTCTGTTTTAAAATGACTATTCCTTTTGTCATGGTATTCTCTATTTTAAAATGAATTTTCCTTTTCTGATTGGGTTCTTTTTGCCATGGTATTCTCTATTTTAAAATGACTTTTCTTTTGCCATGGTATTCTCTTTTTTTAAATGACTTTTCCTTTTCTTATTGGGTTCTTTTTGCCATGGTATTCTCTATTTTAAAATGACTATTCCTTTTCTTATTAGGTTCTTTTTGTCATGGTAGTCTCTATTTTGAAATGACTTTCCTTTTGCCATGGTATTCTCTTTTTTAAAATGACTTTCCTTTTTCTTATTGAGTTCTTTTTGTCATGGTATTCTCTTTTTTAAAATGACTTTTCCTTTTCTTATTGGGTTCTTTTTGCCATGGTATTCTCTATTTTAAAATGACTTTTCTTTTTCTTATTTGGTTCATTTTGCCATGGTATTCTCTGTTTTAAAATGACTATTCCTTTTCTTATTGGGTTGTTTTTGTTATGGTAGTGTCTATTTTAAAATGACTTTCCTTTTGCCATGGTATTCTCTATTTTAAAATGACTTTTCTTTTTCTTATCGGGTTCTTTTTGTCATGGTATTCCCTTTTTTAAATGACTATTCCTTTTGTCATGGTATTCTCTATTTAAAAATGACTATTCTTTTTCTGATTGGGTTCCTTTTGTCATGGTATTCTCTATTTTAAAATGACTTTTCCTTTTCTTATTTGGTTCTTTTTGCCATGGTATTTTCTGTTTTAAAATGACTATTCCTTTGGTCATGGTATATTCTATTTTAAAATGACTATTCCTTTTCTTATTCGTTTTTTTGCCATGGTATTCTCTGTTTTAAAATGACTTTCCGTTTGCCATGGTATTCTCTATTTTAAAATGACTATTCCTTTTCTTATTGGTTTCCTTTTGTCATGGTATGCTCTATTTTAAAATGACTTTTCCTTTTCTTATTGGGTTCTTTTTGCCATGGTATTCTCTGTTTTAAAATGACTATTCCTTTTCTCATGGTATTCTCTATTTTAAAATGACTATTCCTTTTCTTATTGGGTTCTTTTTGCCATGGTATTCTCTATTTTAAAATGATTATTCCTTTTCTTATTGGGTTCTTTTTGCCATGGTATTCTCTGTTTTAAAATGACTATTCCTTTTGTCATGGTATTCTCTATTTTAAAATGACTATTCCTTTTCTTATTGGGTTCTTTTTGCCATGGTATTCTCTGTTTTAAAATGACTATTCCTTTTGTCATGGTATTCTCTATTTTAAAATGACTATTCCTTTTCTTATTGGGTTCCTTTGGTCATGGTATTCTCTATTTTAAAATGACTATTCCTTTTCTTATTGGGTTCTTTTTGCCATGGTATTCTCTATTTTAAAATGACTTTCCTTTTGCCATGGTATTCTCTATTTTAAAATGACTTTTCCTTTTCTTATTGGGTTCTTAATGCCATGGTATTCTTTGTTTTAAAATGACTATTCCTTTTGTCATGGTATTCCCTATTTTAAAATGACATCCTTTTGCCATGGTATTCTCTATTTTAAAATGACTTTTCCTTTTCTTATTGGGTTCTTTTTGTCATGGTATTCTCTTTTTTTTAAAATGACTTAACCTTTTCTTATTGGGTTCTTTTTGCCATGGTATTCTCTATTTTAAACTGACTTTTCCTTTTCTTAATGGGTTCTTTTTGCCATGGTATTCTCTATTTTAAAATGACTTTTCCTTTTCTTATTGGGTTCTTTTTGTCATGGTATTCTCTTTTTTAAAATGGCTTTTCCTTTTCTTATTGGGTTCTTTTTGCCATGGTATTCTCTATTTTAAAATGACCTTCCTTTTGCCATGGTATTCTCTATTTTAAAATGATTTTTCCTTTTCTTATTGGGTTCTTTTTGCCATGGTATTATCTATTTTAAAATGTGTTTTCCTTTTCTTATTGGGTTCTTTTTGCCATGATATTCTCTATTTTAAAATGACTTTTCCTTTTCTTATTGGGTTCTTTTTGCCATGGTATTCTCTATTTTAAAATGACTTTTCCTTTTCTTATTGCGTTCTTTTTGCCATGGTATTCTCTATTTTAAAAAACTTTTCCTTTTGTCATGGTATTCTCTATTTTAAAATGACTATTCCGTTTCTTATTGGGTTCATTTTGCCATGATATTCTCTGTTTTAAAATGACTATTCCTTTTGTCATGGTATTCTGTATTTTAAAATGACTATTCCTTTTCTTATTGGGTTCTTTTTGCCATGGTATTCTGTATTTTAAAATGACTATTCCTTTTCTTATTGGGTTCTTTTTGCCATGGTATTCTCTGTTTTAAAATGACTATTCCTGTTGTAATGGTATTCTCTGTTTTAAAATGACTATTCCTTTTGTCATGGTATTCTCTATTTTAAAATGACTATTCCTTTTCTTATTGGGTTCCTTTGGTCATGGTATTCTCTATTTTAAAATGACTATTCCTTTTCTTATTGGGTTCCTTTGGTCATGGTATTCTCTATTTCAAAATGACTATTCCTTTTCTAATTGGGTTCTTTTTGCCATGGTATTCTCTATTTTAAAATGACCTTCCTTTTGCCATGGTATTCTCTATTTTAAAATTACTTTTCCTTTTCTTATTGGGTTCTTTATGCCATGGTACTCTCTGTTTTAAAATGACTATTCCTTTTGTCATGGTATTCCCTATTTTAAAATGACTATTCCTTTTCTTCTTGGGTTCTTTTTGCCATGGTATTCTCTATTTTAAAATGACTTTCCTTTTGCCATGGTATTCTCTATTTTAAAATGACTTTTCCTTTTCTTATTGGGTTCTTTTTGCCATGGTATTCTCTATTTTAAAATGACTATTCCTTTTCTTATTGGGTTCTTTTTGCCATGGTATTCTCTATTTTAAAATGACTTTTCCTTTTCTTATTGGGTTCTTTTTGTCATGGTATTCTTTTTTTAAAATGACTTAACCTTTTCTCATTGGGTTCTTTTTGCCATGGTATTCTCTATTTTAAACTGACTTTTCCTTTTCTTATTGGGTTCTTTTTGCCATGGTATTATCTATTTTAAAATGACTTTTCCTTTTCTTATTGCGGTCTTTTTGCCATGGTATTCTCTATTTTAAAATGACTTTCCTTTTCTTATTGGGTTCTTTTTGTCATGGTATTCTCTTTTTTAAAATGGCTTTTCCTTTTCTTATTGGGTTCTTTTTGCCATGGTATTCTCTATTTTAAAATGACTTTCCTTTTGCCATGGTATTCTCTATTTTAAAATGATTTTTTCTTTTCTTATTGGGTTCTTTTTGACATGGTATTACCTATTTTAAAATGACTTTTCCTTTTCTTATTGGGTTCTTTTTGCCATGATATTCTCTATTTTAAAATGACTTTTCCTTTTCTTATTGGGTTCTTTTTGCCATGGTATTCTCTATTTTAAAATGACTTTTCCTTTTCTTATTGCGTTCTTTTTGCCATGGTATTCTCTATTTTAAAATGACTTTTCCTTTTCTTATTGCGTTCTTTTTGCCATGGTATTCTCTATTTTAAAAAAAACTATTTCTTTTGTCATGGTATTCTCTATTTTAAAATGACTATTCCTTTTCTTATTGGATTCATTTTGCTATGGTATTCTCTGTTTTAAAATGACTATTCCTTTTGTCATGGTATTCTCTATTTTAAAATGACTATTCCTTTTCTTATTGGGTTCTTTTTGCCATGGTATTCTCTATTTTAAAATGTCTATTCCTTTTCTTATTGAGTTCTTTTTGCCATGGTATTCTCTGTTTTAAAATGACTATTCATTTTGTCATGGTATTCTCTGTTTTAAAATGACTATTCCTTTTGTCATGGTATTCTCTATTTTAAAATGACTATTCCTTTTCTTATTGGGTTCCTTTGGTCATGGTATTCTCTATTTTAAAACGACTTTTCCTTTTCTTATTGGGTTCTTTTTGCCATGGTATTCTCTGTTTTAAAATGACTATTCCTTTTGTCATGGTATTCTCTATTTTAAAATGACTATTCCTTTTCTTATTGGGTTCTTTTTGCCATGGTATTCTCTATTTTAAAATGACTTTCCTTTTGCCATGCTATTCTCTATTTTAAAATGACTTTTCCTGTTCTTATTGGGTTCTTTTTGTCATGGTATTCTCTGTTTTAAAATGACTATTCCTTTTGTCATGGTATTCTCTATTTTAAAATGAATTTTCCTTTTCTGATTGGGTTCTTTTTGCCATGGTATTCTCTATTTTAAAATGACTTTTCTTTTGCCATGGTATTCTCTTTTTTTAAATGACTTTTCCTTTTCTTATTGGGTTCTTTTTGCCATGGTATTCTCTATTTTAAAATGACTATTCCTTTTCTTATTAGGTTCTTTTTGTCATGGTAGTCTCTATTTTGAAATGACTTTCCTTTTGCCATGGTATTCTCTTTTTTAAAATGACTTTCCTTTTTCTTATTGAGTTCTTTTTGTCATGGTATTCTCTTTTTTAAAATGACTTTTCCTTTTCTTATTGGGTTCTTTTTGCCATGGTATTCTCTATTTTAAAATGACTTTTCTTTTTCTTATTTGGTTCATTTTGCCATGGTATTCTCTGTTTTAAAATGACTATTCCTTTTCTTATTGGGTTGTTTTTGTTATGGTAGTGTCTATTTTAAAATGACTTTCCTTTTGCCATGGTATTCTCTATTTTAAAATGACTTTTCTTTTTCTTATCGGGTTCTTTTTGTCATGGTATTCCCTTTTTTAAATGACTATTCCTTTTGTCATGGTATTCTCTATTTAAAAATGACTATTCTTTTTCTGATTGGGTTCCTTTTGTCATGGTATTCTCTATTTTAAAATGACTTTTCCTTTTCTTATTTGGTTCTTTTTGCCATGGTATTTTCTGTTTTAAAATGACTATTCCTTTGGTCATGGTATATTCTATTTTAAAATGACTATTCCTTTTCTTATTCGTTTTTTTGCCATGGTATTCTCTGTTTTAAAATGACTTTCCGTTTGCCATGGTATTCTCTATTTTAAAATGACTATTCCTTTTCTTATTGGTTTCCTTTTGTCATGGTATGCTCTATTTTAAAATGACTTTTCCTTTTCTTATTGGGTTCTTTTTGCCATGGTATTCTCTGTTTTAAAATGACTATTCCTTTTCTCATGGTATTCTCTATTTTAAAATGACTATTCCTTTTCTTATTGGGTTCTTTTTGCCATGGTATTCTCTATTTTAAAATGATTATTCCTTTTCTTATTGGGTTCTTTTTGCCATGGTATTCTCTGTTTTAAAATGACTATTCCTTTTGTCATGGTATTCTCTATTTTAAAATGACTATTCCTTTTCTTATTGGGTTCTTTTTGCCATGGTATTCTCTGTTTTAAAATGACTATTCCTTTTGTCATGGTATTCTCTATTTTAAAATGACTATTCCTTTTCTTATTGGGTTCCTTTGGTCATGGTATTCTCTATTTTAAAATGACTATTCCTTTTCTTATTGGGTTCTTTTTGCCATGGTATTCTCTATTTTAAAATGACTTTCCTTTTGCCATGGTATTCTCTATTTTAAAATGACTTTTCCTTTTCTTATTGGGTTCTTAATGCCATGGTATTCTTTGTTTTAAAATGACTATTCCTTTTGTCATGGTATTCCCTATTTTAAAATGACATCCTTTTGCCATGGTATTCTCTATTTTAAAATGACTTTTCCTTTTCTTATTGGGTTCTTTTTGTCATGGTATTCTCTTTTTTTTAAAATGACTTAACCTTTTCTTATTGGGTTCTTTTTGCCATGGTATTCTCTATTTTAAACTGACTTTTCCTTTTCTTAATGGGTTCTTTTTGCCATGGTATTCTCTATTTTAAAATGACTTTTCCTTTTCTTATTGGGTTCTTTTTGTCATGGTATTCTCTTTTTTAAAATGGCTTTTCCTTTTCTTATTGGGTTCTTTTTGCCATGGTATTCTCTATTTTAAAATGACCTTCCTTTTGCCATGGTATTCTCTATTTTAAAATGATTTTTCCTTTTCTTATTGGGTTCTTTTTGCCATGGTATTATCTATTTTAAAATGTGTTTTCCTTTTCTTATTGGGTTCTTTTTGCCATGATATTCTCTATTTTAAAATGACTTTTCCTTTTCTTATTGGGTTCTTTTTGCCATGGTATTCTCTATTTTAAAATGACTTTTCCTTTTCTTATTGCGTTCTTTTTGCCATGGTATTCTCTATTTTAAAAAACTTTTCCTTTTGTCATGGTATTCTCTATTTTAAAATGACTATTCCGTTTCTTATTGGGTTCATTTTGCCATGATATTCTCTGTTTTAAAATGACTATTCCTTTTGTCATGGTATTCTGTATTTTAAAATGACTATTCCTTTTCTTATTGGGTTCTTTTTGCCATGGTATTCTGTATTTTAAAATGACTATTCCTTTTCTTATTGGGTTCTTTTTGCCATGGTATTCTCTGTTTTAAAATGACTATTCCTGTTGTAATGGTATTCTCTGTTTTAAAATGACTATTCCTTTTGTCATGGTATTCTCTATTTTAAAATGACTATTCCTTTTCTTATTGGGTTCCTTTGGTCATGGTATTCTCTATTTTAAAATGACTATTCCTTTTCTTATTGGGTTCTTTTTGCCATGGTATTCTCTATTTTAGAATGACTATTCCTTTTCTTATTGGGTTCTTTTTGCCATGGTATTCTCTATTTTAAAATGACTTTCCTTTTGTCATGCTATTCCCTATTTTAAATTGACTTTTCCTTTTCTTATTGGGTTCTTTTTGCCATGGTATTCTCTATTTTAAAATGACTTTTCCTTTTCTTATTGGGTTCTTTTTGCCATGGTATTCTCTATTTTAAAATAACTTTTCCTTTTGTCATGGTATTCCCTATTTTAAAATGACTATTCCTTTTCTTATTGGGTTCTTTTTGCCATGGTATTCTCTATTTTAAAATGACTATTCCTTTTCTTATTGGGTTCTTTATGCCATGGTATTCTCTGTTTTAAAATGACTATTCCTTTTGTCATGGTATTCCCTATTTTAAAATGACTATTCCTTTTCTGATTGGGTTCTTTTTGCCATGGTATTCTCTATTTAAAAATGACTTTCCTTTTGCTATGGTATTCTCTATTTTAAAATGACTTTTCCTGTTCTTATTGGGTTCTTTTTGCCATGGTATTCTCTATTTTAAAATGACTATTCCTTTTCTTATTGAGTTATTTTTGCCATGGTATTCTCTATTTTAAAATGACTTTTCATTTTCTTATTGGGTTCTTTTTGCCATGGTATTCTCTATTTTAAAATGACTATTCCTTTTCTTATTGGGTTCTTTTTGCCATGGTATTCTCTATTTTAAAATGACTTTTCCTTTTCTTATTGGGTTCTTTTTGTCATGGTATTCTTTTTTTTAAAATGACTTAACCTTTTCTTATTGGGTTCTTTTTGCCATGGTATTCTCTATTTTAAACTGACTTTTCCTTTTCTTATTGGGTTCTTTTTGCCATGGTATTCTCTATTTTAAACTGACTTTTCCTTTTCTTATTGCGTTCTTTTTGCCATGGTATTCTCTATTTTAAAATTACTTTCCTTTTCTTATTGGGTTCTTTTTGTCATGGTATTCTCTTTTTTAAAATGGCTTTTCCTTTTCTTATTGGGTTCTTTTTGCCATGGTATTCTCTATTTTAAAATGACTTTCCTTTTGCCTTGGTATTCTCTATTTTAAAATGATTTTTCCTTATCTTATTGGGTTCTTTTTACCATGGTATTATCTATTTTAAAATGACTTTTCCTTTTCTTATTGGGTTCTTTTTGCCATGATATTCTCTATTTTAAAATGACTTTTCCTTTTATTATTGGGTTCTTTTTGCCATGGTATTTTCTATTTTGAAATGACTTTTCCTTTTCTTATTGCGTTCTTTTTGCCATGGTATTCTCTATTTTAAAATGACTTTTACTTTTCCTATTGCGTTCTTTTTGCCATGGTATTCTCTATTTTAAAAAACTTTTCCCTTTGTCATGGTATTCTCTATTTTAAAATGACTTTTCCTTTTCTTATTGGGTTCATTTTGCCATGGTATTCTCTGTTTTAAAATGACTATTCCTTTTGTCATGGTATTCTCTATTTTAAAATGACTATTCCTTTTCTTATTGGGTTCTTTTTGCCATGGTATTCTCTATTTTAAAATGACTATTCCTTTTCTTATGGGTTCTTTTTGCCATGGTATTCTCAATTTTAAAATGACTTTTCCTTTTCTTATTTGGTTCATTTTGCCATGGTATTCTCTATTTTAAAATGACTATTCCTTTTCTTATTGGGTTCTTTTTGTCATGGTAGTCTCTATTTTAAAATGACTTTCCTTTTGCCATGGTATTCTCTATTTTAAAATGACTTTCCTTTTTCTTATTGGGTTCTTTTTGTCCTGGTATTCCCTTTTTTAAATGACTATTCCTTTTGTCATGGTATTCTCTATTTTAAAATGACTATTCCTTTTCTGATTGGGTTCTTTTTTCCATGGTATTCTCTATTTTAAAATGACTATTCCTTTTCCTATTGGGTTCTTTTTGCCATGGTATTCTCTGTTTTAAAATGACTATTCCTTTTGTCGTGGTATTCTCTGTTTTAAAATGACTATTCCTTTTGTCATGGTATTCTCTATTTTAAAATGACTATTCCTTTTCTTATTGGGTTCCTTTGGTCATGGCATTCTCTATTTTAAAACGACTTTTCCTTTTCTTATTGGGTTCTCTTTGCCATGGTATTCTCTGTTTTAAAATGACTATTCCTTTTGTCATGGTATTCTCTATTTTAAAATGACTATTCCTTTTCTTATTGGGTTCTTTTTGCCATGGTATTCTCTATTTTAAAATGACTTTCCTTTTGCCATGCTATTCTCTATTTTAAAATGACTTTTCCTTTTCTTATTGGGTTCTTTTTGCCATGGTATTCTCTATTTTAAAATGACTTTTCTTTTGCCATGGTATTCTCTATTTTAAAATGACTATTCCTTTTCTTATTGGATTCTTTTTGTCATGGTAGTCTCTATTTTAAAATGACTTTCCTTTTGCCATGGTATTCTCTATTTTAAAATGACTTTCCTTTTTCTTATTTGGTTCTTTTTGTCATGGTATTCTCTTTTTTAAAATGACTTTTCCTTTTCTTATTGGGTTCTTTTTGCCATGTTATTCTCAATTTTAAAATGACTTTTCCTTTTCTTATTTGGTTCATTTTGCCATGGTATTCTCTATTTTAAAATGACTAATCCTTTTCTTATTGGGTTCTTTTTGTCATGGTAGTCTCTATTTTAAAATGACTTTCCTTTTGCCATGGTATTCTCTATTTTAAAATGACTTTCCTTTTTCTTATTGGGTTCTTTTTGTCATGGTATTCCCTTTTTTAAATGACTATTCCTTTTGTCATGGTATTCTCTATATTAAAATGACAATTTCTTTTCTGATTGGGTTCTTTTTGCCATGGTATTCTCTATTTTAAAATGACTTTTCTTTTGCCATGGTATTCTCTTTTTTAAAATGACTTTTCCTTTTCTTATTGGGTTCTTTTTACCATGGTATTCTCTATTTTAAAATGACTTTCCTTTTTCTTATTGGGTTCTTTTTGCCATGGTATTCTCTGTTTTAAAATGACTATTCCTTTTGTCATGGTATTCTCTGTTTTAAAATGACTATTCCTTTTGTCATGGTATTCTCTATTTTAAAATGACTATTCCTTTTCTTATTGGGTTCCTTTGGTCATGGCATTCTCTATTTTAAAACGACTTTTCCTTTTCTTATTGGGTTCTCTTTGCCATGGTATTCTCTGTTTTAAAATGACTATTCCTTTTGTCATGGTATTCTCTATTTTAAAATGACTATTCCTTTTCTTATTGGGTTCTTTTTGCCATGGTATTCTCTATTTTAAAATGACTTTCCTTTTGCCATGCTATTCTCTATTTTAAAATGACTTTTCCTTTTCTTATTGGGTTCTTTTTGCCATGGTATTCTCTATTTTAAAATGACTTTTCTTTTGCCATGGTATTATCTATTTTAAAATGACTATTCCTTTTCTTATTGGATTCTTTTTGTCATGGTAGTCTCTATTTTAAAATGACTTTCCTTTTGCCATGGTATTCTCTATTTCAAAATGACTTTCCTTTTTCTTATTTGGTTCTTTTTGTCATGGTATTCTCTTTTTTAAAATGATTTTTCCTTTTCTTATTGGGTTCTTTTTGCCATGTTATTCTCAATTTTAAAATGACTTTTCCTTTTCTTATTTGGTTCATTTTGCCATGGTATTCTCTATTTTAAAATGACTATTCCTTTTCTTATTGGGTTCTTTTTGTCATGGTAGTCTCTTTTTTAAAATGGCTTTTCCTTTTCTTATTGGGTTCTTTTTGCCATGGTATTCTCTATTTTAAAATGACTTTCCTTTTGCCTTGGTATTCTCTATTTTAAAATTACTTTCCTTTTCTTATTGGGTTCTTTTTGTCATGGTATTCTCTTTTTTAAAATGGCTTTTCCTTTTCTTATTGGGTTCTTTTTGCCATGGTATTCTCTATTTTAAAATGACTTTCCTTTTGCCTTGGTATTCTCTATTTTAAAATGATTTTTCCTTATCTTATTGGGTTCTTTTTACCATGGTATTATCTATTTTAAAATGACTTTTCCTTTTCTTATTGGGTTCTTTTTGCCATGATATTCTCTATTTTAAAATGACTTTTCCTTTTATTATTGGGTTCTTTTTGCCATGGTATTTTCTATTTTGAAATGACTTTTCCTTTTCTTATTGCGTTCTTTTTGCCATGGTATTCTCTATTTTAAAATGACTTTTACTTTTCCTATTGCGTTCTTTTTGCCATGGTATTCTCTATTTTAAAAAACTTTTCCCTTTGTCATGGTATTCTCTATTTTAAAATGACTTTTCCTTTTCTTATTGGGTTCATTTTGCCATGGTATTCTCTGTTTTAAAATGACTATTCCTTTTGTCATGGTATTCTCTATTTTAAAATGACTATTCCTTTTCTTATTGGGTTCTTTTTGCCATGGTATTCTCTATTTTAAAATGACTATTCCTTTTCTTATGGGTTCTTTTTGCCATGGTATTCTCAATTTTAAAATGACTTTTCCTTTTCTTATTTGGTTCATTTTGCCATGGTATTCTCTATTTTAAAATGACTATTCCTTTTCTTATTGGGTTCTTTTTGTCATGGTAGTCTCTATTTTAAAATGACTTTCCTTTTGCCATGGTATTCTCTATTTTAAAATGACTTTCCTTTTTCTTATTGGGTTCTTTTTGTCCTGGTATTCCCTTTTTTAAATGACTATTCCTTTTGTCATGGTATTCTCTATTTTAAAATGACTATTCCTTTTCTGATTGGGTTCTTTTTTCCATGGTATTCTCTATTTTAAAATGACTATTCCTTTTCCTATTGGGTTCTTTTTGCCATGGTATTCTCTGTTTTAAAATGACTATTCCTTTTGTCGTGGTATTCTCTGTTTTAAAATGACTATTCCTTTTGTCATGGTATTCTCTATTTTAAAATGACTATTCCTTTTCTTATTGGGTTCCTTTGGTCATGGCATTCTCTATTTTAAAACGACTTTTCCTTTTCTTATTGGGTTCTCTTTGCCATGGTATTCTCTGTTTTAAAATGACTATTCCTTTTGTCATGGTATTCTCTATTTTAAAATGACTATTCCTTTTCTTATTGGGTTCTTTTTGCCATGGTATTCTCTATTTTAAAATGACTTTCCTTTTGCCATGCTATTCTCTATTTTAAAATGACTTTTCCTTTTCTTATTGGGTTCTTTTTGCCATGGTATTCTCTATTTTAAAATGACTTTTCTTTTGCCATGGTATTCTCTATTTTAAAATGACTATTCCTTTTCTTATTGGATTCTTTTTGTCATGGTAGTCTCTATTTTAAAATGACTTTCCTTTTGCCATGGTATTCTCTATTTTAAAATGACTTTCCTTTTTCTTATTTGGTTCTTTTTGTCATGGTATTCTCTTTTTTAAAATGACTTTTCCTTTTCTTATTGGGTTCTTTTTGCCATGTTATTCTCAATTTTAAAATGACTTTTCCTTTTCTTATTTGGTTCATTTTGCCATGGTATTCTCTATTTTAAAATGACTATTCCTTTTCTTATTGGGTTCTTTTTGTCATGGTAGTCTCTATTTTAAAATGACTTTCCTTTTGCCATGGTATTCTCTATTTTAAAATGACTTTCCTTTTTCTTATTGGGTTCTTTTTGTCATGGTATTCCCTTTTTTAAATGACTATTCCTTTTGTCATGGTATTCTCTATATTAAAATGACAATTTCTTTTCTGATTGGGTTCTTTTTGCCATGGTATTCTCTGTTTTAAAATGACTTTTCTTTTGCCATGGTATTCTCTTTTTTAAAATGACTTTTCCTTTTCTTATTGGGTTCTTTTTACCATGGTATTCTCTATTTTAAAATGACTTTCCTTTTTCTTATTGGGTTCTTTTTGCCATGGTATTCTCTGTTTTAAAATGACTATTCCTTTTGTCATGGTATTCTCTGTTTTAAAATGACTATTCCTTTTGTCATGGTATTCTCTATTTTAAAATGACTATTCCTTTTCTTATTGGGTTCCTTTGGTCATGGCATTCTCTATTTTAAAACGACTTTTCCTTTTCTTATTGGGTTCTCTTTGCCATGGTATTCTCTGTTTTAAAATGACTATTCCTTTTGTCATGGTATTCTCTATTTTAAAATGACTATTCCTTTTCTTATTGGGTTCTTTTTGCCATGGTATTCTCTATTTTAAAATGACTTTCCTTTTGCCATGCTATTCTCTATTTTAAAATGACTTTTCCTTTTCTTATTGGGTTCTTTTTGCCATGGTATTCTCTATTTTAAAATGACTTTTCTTTTGCCATGGTATTATCTATTTTAAAATGACTATTCCTTTTCTTATTGGATTCTTTTTGTCATGGTAGTCTCTATTTTAAAATGACTTTCCTTTTGCCATGGTATTCTCTATTTTAAAATGACTTTCCTTTTTCTTATTTGGTTCTTTTTGTCATGGTATTCTCTTTTTTAAAATGATTTTTCCTTTTCTTATTGGGTTCTTTTTGCCATGTTATTCTCAATTTTAAAATGACTTTTCCTTTTCTTATTTGGTTCATTTTGCCATGGTATTCTCTATTTTAAAATGACTATTCCTTTTCTTATTGGGTTCTTTTTGTCATGGTAGTCTCTATTTTAAAATGACTTTCCTTTTGCCATGGTATTCTCTATTTTAAAATGACTTTCCTTTTTCTTATTGGGTTCTTTTTGTCATGGTATTCCCTTTTTTAAATGACTATTCCTTTTGTCATGGTATTCTCTATTTTAAAATGACTATTTCTTTTCTGATTGGGTTCTTTTTGCCATGGTATTCTCTATTTTAAAATGACTTTTCTTTTGCCATGGTATTCTCTTTTTTAAAATGACTTTTCCTTTTCTTATTGGGTTCTTTTTGCCATGGTATTCTCTATTTTAAAATGACTTTCCTTTTTCTTATTGGGTTCTTTTTGTCATGGTATTCTCTTTTTTAAAATGACTTTTCCTTTTCTTATTGGGTTCTTTTTGCCATGGTATTCTCTATTTTAAAATGACTTTTCCTTTTCTTATTGGGTTCTTTTTGCCATGGTATTCTCTATTTTAAAATGACTTTTCCTTTCCTTATTGGGTTCTTTTTGCCATGGTATTCTCTATTTTAAAATGACTTTCCTTTTCTTATTGGTTTCTTTTTGTCATGGTATTCTCTTTTTTAAAATGACTTTTCCTTTTCTTATTGGGTTCTTTTTGCCATGGTGTTATCTATTTTAAAATGACTTTTCTTTTTCTGATTGGGTTCTTTTTGCCATGGTATTCTCTATTTTAAAATGACTTTTTTTTGCCATGGTATTCTCTATTTTAAAATGACTTTTCCTTTTCTTATTGGGTTCTTTTTGCCATGATATTCTCTATTTTAAAATGACTTTTCCTTTTCTTATTGGGTTCTTTTTGCCATGGTATTCTCTTTTTTTAAAATGACTTTTCCTTTTCTTATTGGGTTCTTTTTGCCATGGTATTCTCTATTTAAAAATGACTTTTCCTTTTCTTATTGTGTTCTTTTTGCCATGGTATTCTCTATTTTAAAATGACTTTTCCTTTTCTTATTGGGTTCTTTTTGCCATGGTATTCTTTATTTTAAAATGACTTTTCCTTTTCTTATTGGGTTCTTTTTGCCATGGCATTCTCTATTTTAAAATGACTTTTCCTTTTCTTATTGGGTTCTTTTTGCCATGGTATTCTCTATTTTAAAATGACTTTTCCTTTTCGTATTGGGTTCTTTTTGCCATGGTATTCTCTATTTTAAAATGACTTTTCCTTTTCTTATTGGGTTCTTTTTGTCATGGTATTCTCTATTTTAAAACGACTTTTCCTTTTCGTATTGGGTTCTTTTTGTCATGGTATTCTCTATTTTAAAATGACTTTTCCTTTTCGTATTGGGTTCTTTTTGCCATGGTATTCTCTATTTTAAAATGACTTTTCCTTTTCTTATTGGGTTCTTTTTGTCATGGTATTCCCTTTTTTAAATGACTTTTCCTTTTCGTATTGGGTTCTTTTTGCCATGGTATTCTCTATTTTAAAATGACTATTCCTTTTGCCATGGTATTCTCTATTTTAAAATGACTTTTCCTTTTCGTATGGGGTTCTTTTTGCCATGGTATTCTCTATTTTAAAATGACTTTTCCTTTTCTTATTGGGTTCTTCTATCAACATGTCTTAAAAAACATTCTTACAGCATACCTTACTTACATTTTCTATTGACGCTCTATCGGTAATTTTTTTCTTTTTTTTGCCATGGTATTCTCTATTTTTTTTCCTTTTCTTATTGGGTTCGTCTATCATCATGTCTTAAAAAACATTCTTAATTATTTTAAGACACAGTTGATCTGTGGTTCCCTTATTTTTATATAAGGGAAGTTGGGCCTTGTAACACCTATCAATTCAAAGTTTTAAAAAGTTTTGAAATTTTAAAAAATTTTGGAATTTGGTCAAAGTTTTAAAATTCCAAATTGTGTAAAAGTTTTGAAATTTCAAAATTTTAACCAAATAATTAAAATATTAAAAATATAAATATCGTTTTCAATATTTGATAGTTTGATAGAAATTTGAAAATACTAAATCTTTTTTTTCATTTTTTCACTTTTTGAAAGTTTGGATTAAGATATCAAAAATAGAAAAGGGACGAAAAGAGGGGTACCTGTAAACACGGCTCTTATTATAATCATTTTTAGCTAGGAATAAATAGCATGAAATATGTCAAATCATTTTAAATTACAAAATAGATAAGTAAAAGAAGACACTGATTATATGGGATAACAGTATCCAGAAATTTTACGGTTGTGCATCTCTTACAAAAATATATTTAAACCTATTCAAACCGGCATCAAATAAGTTGATTTAAATCTCTTATATAACTTTTTAAATTTTGAATTGATAAGTGTTACACGGACCGAAGTGAATCTAGATTTTAACGTAAATAATTATTCTAACTATACCGTTTAATTCACGTGGAATAGAAATACAAAAAAAATATTTGTACATTTACAATTGCAAGTAAAGTAAAACAACATATATTTACCAGGATAATGAATGAATGAATGAATCCGTATTGCATTAGCATCAACATGGCTATAGCATATTACAAGGTATATATATATATGACAAATATGATAGAATACAGAGAACAATTAAATGAATTAAATAAATTAAATAACACTGAGGTAACTTATAATAATGTGTATCTTTTATTAGCTGTGATCAGTGTTTATTGTATAACAGTTGATCATTCTCTTACATGTATTGTATATTGAACCCAATGTACAGGCATTATATCAACATTGTTTTATCCTCAAAATGGATCTCATAAAAATAACAATAAGAAGTCATCATATTTTTTTTATAATTATCAGTTTTCAATGGTCAGTTTTGCTTTTAGAATGCGGGATTTTTCTTCTTTTTTTGGTTTTCATCTTTTTTCATTTGTGTTATTACATGTATTAGTTTATCATTCTAGTATTGTAATAAACTCTGTCTAAATGTATCAGGCTAATAACACAAGGTTTATCATTCAGTAAAAAGAGTCATGTTTTGTCTTGATAGTTGCGCTCGATTCAAAGCAATTGGAGGGCAAAATCAACCCGACGTAACTGAGCATTAAAAGTCAAAGGTCAGAATGATATGCCAAATATGAAATTTTTATAGTGTCAAGTGCTGAATAACTGACCACTGAGCTGATAATACATTCGGGTACTAGCAATTTACTTACAGCAGTATTGTCCTGTAAATGTATAAACCCACGGAGAAAATTCGTGTATTTTTGTGATTGTCCCATTCATAAAGAGATGTAATTAATATAGGAATGATATTGAAGTCATTTTGAATCGGATGGACATTTTTAACATTTATAAGTTTGAAGGTGTGAATAGAAACATGTATTAATCAAAAAGCTTAGAATTGTATATGTATAAAGAGGTTACATAACAGAATATGAACAACTTAATATTTATATAAAAGGCAAAATTAATATATCAATGAATAATCCTAATAATATATTACAGGCCAATCAGCCTATTGTGTATGCGCATCAAATAACAGTAAAATTTCAAGAACAAAGCAACCATTTTGTTTTATATTTCGTTTAATATGAAATATTTTTAACGGACCAAATTTCAACCAATCTAACATATACAAATTACCAATCCTCTCAGAAACTAGTTATGTCAATGTTCATACTTCCAAACGTGTGTTTAAATTCCCCTTGATAAAGAACTGATTTGTCAATCACAAGTTTTGGTTAACTCTTAAGATATAAGCGAGAATGCATTTGATTCTGAAACAGGTTTTGTTTTCACTAAAGCTGACAATTCAATCAATAAAATCGTGTTTGAATGAACGTTATTGCCCCTTGAGTACTGATGACTGTGTAAAGAGTTTTTGAAAATTACACCATTGCAAAAATAGAAAAAAAATAATAAAAAAAGATCAATAGTAAAACACACAAAGCTAACTGATTACTGAGTAAACAAACTTCGCCAAAAGCGGCACCCATTGTGTGGATCCTGTAAGCGCAACCTTAGTGATAGTTTAGTTATGTCACTTTCAAAGACAAGAAGTTATTACGATTAATGGAAAATATCTGACAACAATTATCTCGTTCCAAATAATGAGTTTATTAACCATCACCAGCCAAGTAGTCAGCACTTTTGTGTTGATTTGAGTCATCATATCGCATTCAAATGTTCATATTTATAAATTAACTGTTAGCAAAACTTTTAGTTTTTGAAATTCTGAGGCTTATCTACCTCAGGAATAGATTACCTTAGCTGTATTTGGCAAAACTTTTAGGAATTTTTGGTTCTCAATGCTCTTCAACTTCCTACTTTATTTGGCCTTTTAAACATATTTGTATTCGAGCGTCACTGATGAGTCTTTCGTAGACGAAACGCGCATTAAGCGTATATATAAAATTTTAATCCTGGTATCTGATTAATTTGCAACCCCGTAAAGACTGAAATGGAAAAATCGAAATATTACTGTTTATTACGCAATAATATTGGCATTAAGCTATATTTCTTATTGATTTTGCCATTTAATTAAAGACTTTCCGTTTTAAATTTTAGTCGGTGTTCAGATATTTTGTGATTTTCCTTTATACATACGCTACATGTTTAACAAATAAACACACTGACATGAAAATCAAACGATTTTGTTTACATTTTTCTTCAGGCAAGCCTTGAAATGTTCTGTTGAATGTACTGTCAAAGTCTTTTTTGAGAATCTATATAATATGTACACTATTTTTACATGCATGTTGTTTAAGTTAACTAAAGACTCCAGCCTTCAACCAGGATATACAATTTTAATGCACCACTTCTTTAACGATATGAAAGCTCGACAGGAAATATATTTAGAATAAATGATTTAAAATGTTCATTTTCATCTTAGGTTTATAAAAGTAGATTATTGATAAACTTCATTTCATTTTATGAAAGAAAAAGTTTACATTATATTCTGAAAAATTGACTTGAAAATGTTCGTCATCATCTTATAAAAGTAGATTATTGTTAAAAGTTATTAAACAAATATCTTTGTAAAGGACAAGTTAACAAGTATTGCTGCCAGATATTCAATAGATAGGGACGGAACTAAATGTACGGAACCAAGCCTACGATTCGAGTTCAACTTATCAGTCAGTACAAATATCAATGAATATAGTTCAGAAAGTAATTTTGTCTGCAGGAATACAATGTTGTAGTTGCTAATATGTTGATTATTATTATACAAATGTCATTCAACGGCCTTTTTTTTATCCTTTTTTTCAATTTTTTTTTTTGGTCATTTTTATCAATAATATAACGCTTTATATAAGCTGTGTCGCTGCTTTTGAAATAATCTTCAAAACAGTTTCGTCCTTCGGATGTAAAGAATTGCCTACAAATATGTCATTCTCTAACAAAACTAAATTTATAAAAGATTCAATGTATGGTCATCAATAGGACGACAGCAAACCAAAAACAAAGGTTCCCCGAAGAGATCTGCTCAGAAGGTTCAACGATAGTAGGTAAAACTAAATTACACGTCTGGCTTTTAATGTCAAATATCTACATTTGTTTTTTCTTTGTCTTGTTGGCTTTAAACGGGTTTGGAAATATAAAAGAAAAATTCAAGCGTAAGCCAAAAAATAATACGTACCAAGAGGATTTGACTATACAACAAACCACGTGATCATTTCGATATCTTAATTAAGTTAAATATAAAATGTCAACGTTACGTGATAGCGTCAACGGACAAATGCGTGTAATTGCTAAATGTAGCCGCTTTTCAGTCTGCACTATTTACCGTAGAACAGAATGAGATAACAATATCTAATAACATTCCCTCCTGATCAAATTTTACATCTGGCAGTTGATGGTGGTCCCTTTCTCAATCACAAACATCTTCCTTTTTTATACATGATATTACAAACTTAACTATAATTGTCCGATTATAAATTTTGAAATTGTTACGAAACTAAAGTTTCAACTTCCTCAGGAAAAGTTAACTTCAGATGACTATGCGGTATGGGCTTTGCTCATTGTTGAAGGCCGTACGGTGACCTATAGTTGTTAATGTCTGTGTCATTTGTGTCTCTTGTGGACAGTTGTCTCATTGGCAATCATACCACATCTTCTTTTTTAAATTTAGATGAATTTGGCTATTTATTTTAGGTATTTTTTTATCATATAGCTCTTCAACGGTTTTGGTTCTTATATATCTTTGGATTTCAAATGTTTGCTTGCTTTGAGCATTCCTGATGAAGGTCAATCCAGAAAAGCGCTTCGAACGCATAAAATTATCAAACGTGTTGTTTTCAATATTATATAACAATATACAATATAGCTGATACTTTTGGTACGTAATCGGGACCAAAGTCGTTTTTTGTCCAGTTATTTTCTATTAAAATTTTGTCTTTCAAACAAATAGATGCATTGATCTCGTTCCATGAATAACATTCAAAAATATCACAGTCTTTGGAGGACTTTGTTTGGTTTTGGTTTTTGGTTATTTTAACTTTGTATACCTCGTTAATAACATTGCGACCACGTGGAAATGAAACACCATCAATTGTACTATTTTTATTCATAACGCTACACCATTGGCAGAAGGATCTTTACCAGGATATAACATTCGTAAGCATACATCATGTACATGTTTGTTCAAACTGTTTCTGTACATAGGCCGAAAAGATAGTAGTTTAACTTTTTAGAATGTCCTTTCACGGCGTATATATAGACATACAATTTTTCTGATTGATATTAAGTCGAAACTTCAGCCCCCAAAATTATGAATTATTCTAAATATAAAGAATGTTCTTTTCCAAGGCGAATAACACTGCCCGTATTGATCACAACTTTGTGGAACTTTTGGTTTTCAGTGCTCTTCAGCTTTGTTTTTGTTTTGGCTTTTACACTTTTTTCATTTGAGCTTCATTCGTAAGTCCTGTGTGAACGAAACGTACGTCTGGCGTATTAAATCTTAAAACTGGTACCTTCTGTTGGCTTCTATTCGTGTGTTTCACTGTCTTATATTTTCTCCCATTTATTTGAATTGTAGTCCTGTCATGTAGTGCTGTCATTTTAATGTTATAATTAATATTGTCATTTAAGCGGGAGGTTTAACATGCCAAGTTCAATCCACCATTTTTTTTCTTAAAATACCATGTACCAAGTCAGGAAAATTACATTGTTTAATTTTGTTTGTTTGTTACATTTTAATGTTGTGTTTCTGTTGTGTCGAAGTTCTCTTACCTTTGAAGAGTTTCTCTCAGTTTCAGTTTGTAACCCGGATTTGTTTTCCTCTAGTGATTTATGAATTTCGAACAGCGGTATACTACTGTTGTCTTCATTTGTTACACTCATCCGATGTAATACAAAAATGTTGCCAAGACGTTGCATCAAAACACAATTGTGCATGCGTTGAAAAAGATATAGTTCCTGACATTTTATTTCTACTTCAATTAAAAAAAAAACATTTACCAATGTAATCAAAAGAATATAACTATAAATCAAAGAATTCAACTTTTGAAAGAAAATATAATGGATACCGTATAGGACAATCAATCAATCTCATAAATCGAAAATAAACAGATAACGCCATGGATAAGAAAACAAGTCATGGGTACAACAGACAGATAAATGTACACAAGAAACACCATAGAAAACTAAGATATAAGGTGCTTAAGAAGATTCAATTCAAGGACAAAAAAACAAAAACATGCATGTATTACGCGCCTTAACCCTTTGATGTAAGCAGAGTAAGTAGTTCTTGACATGCATGTATCACGCGCCTTAACCCTTTGATGTAGGTAGAGTAAATAGTTCCTGGCATGCATGTATAACAAACCTTAACCCTTTGCTTTAGGTAGTGTAAGTAGTTTCTGGAATGCATGTATTACGCGGCATTATCCTTTGCCTTAGGTTGAGTAAGAAGTTCCGGCATTCATGTATTACGCGCCGTAACCCTTTGCTGTAGGTAGAGTTAATAATTCCTGACATGCACTTATTACGCGCCATAACTCTTTTATGTAGGTAGAGTAAATAGTTCCTGGTATGCATGTATTGTGCCCAATAACCCTTTAGTGTAGGTAGAGTAAATAGTTCCTGACAGGAATGTATTACGCGCCATAACCCTTTTCTGTAGGTAGAGTAAATAGTTCTTGGCATGCAGTTATTATGCGTCAAAACTCTTTTATGTAGGTTAAGTAAATAGTTCCTGGTATGCATGTATTACGCGGCATAACCCTTTGTTGTTGGTAGGATAAATAGTTCCTGACATGCATAAATTACGCGCCATAACCCTTTGCTTTAGGCAGGGTAATTATTTCCCGGCATGCATGTATCACGCGTCATAACTCTTTGATGTAGGTATTTTCCGAAGAATAGAGAGGAGGACGTGTCTGACATGCATGTATTACGCGCCATAATCCTTTGTTGTATGTATGTCCTGTAGGCTAAATAGAAGGACGTGTCTGACATGTATGTATTACGCGCCATATCCCGTTGTTGTATGTATGTCCCGTAGACTAGAGAGGAGAACGTGTCTGGCATACAAGTATAACGCGCCATTACCCTTTGTTGTGTGTATGTCTCGTAGGCTAGAGAGGAAGACGTGTATGGCATATATAAAAAAGAAGATGTGGTATGATTGCCAATGAGACAACTATCCACAAAAGAGCAAAATGACACAGACATTAACAACTATAGGTCACCGTAAGGCCTTCAAAAATGAGCAAAGCCCATACCGCATAGTCATCTATAAAAGGCCCCGATAAGACAATGTAAAACAATTCAAACGAGAAAACTAACGCCCTTATTTATGTTAAAAAATGAACGAAAAACAAATATGTAACACATAAACAAACGACAACCACTGAATATACAGGCTCCTGACTTGGGACAGGCACATAGAAAATAATGTGGCTGGGTTAAACATGTTAGCGGGATCCCAACCCTCCCCCTAACCTGGGACAGTGGTATAATAGTACAACAAAAGAACGAACTATAAAAATCAGTTGAAAAAGGCTGAACTCATCAGATGGACAAAAATATAAGTGGACGTGGCCGGGTACTTATACATCCCGACACAAAAAGACACAATGAACAGATCTGAGAGTACTCGCAGTTATCTGACAGCTAGTTCAAAGCCACTAACAACTAATAAAAAATCATGCATCTAAGACTAAACTATCAATCCGCACACATCCAACATCCAATGGATTTAGTGTAAAGACATCATAAACAGCCAGAGAAAAACATGACCTTGTGCAATGCCAAGTTACAGGTATCGACAGATTGTAGATCCATGAATATGTATATATATAACATACTAGTAAAATTTAGTTAGCTTTTAATTTACTGTATTACGCGCCATAACCCTTTGTTGTATGTATGTCCCGTAGTCTGAAGAGGAGGACGTGCCTGGCATGAATGCATTGCGTGCCATAACTCTTTCGTGTATGTATGTCCAGACTAGGCTAAAGAGGAGGACGTGTCTGCGTTATATGATACAATTTATTTATTTTTTTAGATGGCTGTTCCGATCCAGGATATACTTATGATGAAGATAACAAGATATGTTTGTCCTTCCCTACTGACACGACCAAAACTTACTATTGGGATGAGGCACAGCCTTACTGTGAAGCTAAAAATGAATCATTTCTTATTATTGATGGTGTCCCTAGACTTATTGTAGCTAACAACATTATAGACATGAGGCCAAGTGAGTAAATTCATTAAGTATTTACCTGAAAATAACATTTTCAAATATAAGTATAACAGACTCGTAGTCAGTTGTAAATGCACAATAGAAAACAATATATTTTTTACCAGTTTCGGGATCAATGAGTCTGGTTTAAAGCAAGCTGCACGAATTAAACTAAGCGGGCTTATGATTTGTAACGACAAACATACAGTGTCTTCTCCATACATTGTCGTAAATAAAGGCAACAGAAGTATACCGCTGTTCGAAAGTCATAAATAGATTGCGGGAAAAACAATCCAGGTTTCAATCTAAAACTGAGGGAAACAGTCAACTATAGGAGGATATACACGAAACAAACGAAACACTATAATGCAACAAGAAACAAAATATGAAAGAACACACACAGACACGAACTATAAGATAACAACTGCATTCTTTCTGACACGGTACATTACATTTTAAGAAATAAATGGTGGGTTGAACATGGTGTTGTGTCAAGCAAAGCCTTACGTTCGTTTTGCGTTAGTAGTTACAAATCATAACCTTGGTATATGTAATGGGTTTCGGAAAAGTTGACTTATTGATGACAAAACTGGTAAAAAAGAACAAACATAGATAAGTTATGCATTAATCTACTAAAAACTTGTGATGCGTATCATACATTTTGAGAACAAAGTCATTGTTAAATTAGGCATGATAAACTAAGAAAAAAGAAAAACCACCTTGCTAAATTCTTTTATGTAATGTTACCATTTAGTAATATTTTAAACATTGTAATATGAGCGGGAAATTTGGTTAGCCATAACATTAGGTTCAATCTACTATATTTCTTAATGTCCCTTACAAAGTCAGAAACATTCAAATATCTAAAAGTGTGGCATATATATGTTTATTTTTGTTTTACTTCTGTCGTTTTGTTCTTCTTTTGGTTCTCTCTTATATTTGATGTGTTTCCCTCGATTGTACTTTGTAAAAGAGAGACAAAAGATATCAGAGGGACAGTCAACTCATAAATTAAAAATAAACTGACAACGCCTTAAGTTTTTTCTCTCAATCAATTTATAAACTTTGAACAATGGTATACAACTGATGTCTTTCTATGTCATAAAACAAAGCTAAATATATATTTAAAAGTCAGTTTACTGTCATACAATTGAGAGGTTTAGATAGCTTTAAAATCATGTTTAATCAATCATTTTCTACATAAGAAAATGTCTGTACCAAGTCAGGAATAATTATGATAGTTGATAGACATTTGTGTGATGTGTTTTAGCTGTGTATGTTACTGTTTACTGTTTGCTAAACATTCAAAATTGGTTGATCAATTGTTTCCAGTCAGTTCTTGCACGGTTCGAGTATTTAGATCATTCTTTTCTTTTTAAATTTGTACAAATCGCTTCTTTGACAATCCTTTTAAGTTCTTCTCAATGCTGAGACATCTACATGTAATCTGTAAAAGTTATTTCAGGTTCATCTTTGTGAAAAGTAAAATAACAAAAAAAACTGAATTCATAAGAATATTCAAAACGGAAAGTTTCTAATCAATATGTAAAATAAACAGGTCAAATACATCAAACCAATAGACAACAACTGTCATACAGCTGACTTTCTAATCAATATGTAAAATAAACAGCTCAAACACATCAAACCAATAGACAACAACTGTCATACTGCTGACTTTCTAATCAATATGTAAAATAAACAGCTCAAACACATCAAATCAATAGACAACAACTGTCATACTGCTGACTTTATACAGACATTTTTTTGTCTAAAATAGTGGATTTGACATTGCTTTATAGCTAGCTAAACCTCTCATTGGTATGAGAATCGCATCAAATTCCATTATAATGACAACGATGCGTGATAAAAAGAAACAGACATAATAGGTAAAAAACCTTAACAACAACAAAAAAGAGTAGTCAACAATTTTTTTTATAATCACTTTATAAAACGAACCGAAATGTGCGATTCATGTTACTGTTATCCAATTCTTTTTCGCATTTTGTGTCTTTGCTGATTTCGCAGCAGTGTATGAGCTTTCAATTCAACAGTTATTTTCCTCTATGTTTTTTTCGCAAAATTGTGTCGTTGCTGCTTTCCAACCAACCAGTGCATGATCTTTCAATGATGAACAGTTACTCTCCTCGATGTGGAAAATTACACGATAACCTTTAATTGTGCACGTATTTGTGTTAAAGTATGTCTTTTTTTTAATTAATTAAGTTCTTTCAATTACAATAATACCAGTTCTCAATATTTTCATATATTTTAACAGTTCTCCATATTTTTATATATTTACACAGTAAACTGATTAATATTTATTTGAATATCTTGAAGCTTTAACAAAATAGATAATTGACAACGATGTGTGAACAAAACACACAGGCAAAATAGGTGAATATGTCAAAAGTTGGGGAACAGCAGTCAACATTGCTTTATTATCTCTATCAATCACTAAAAAACAGATATGTGTGTAATACATTTTGTTAATACCGAAGCCCTGACTTCTACGTTATTCTTTTTTTTTAATCTTTCTTCGGTATTGTAATTAACAATTTGCATTAAATCATAGGCTGCAATTTGTATGCCACATAACAAAGGAAATGCTTACCCTTCCGGAGCACCTGAAATCACACTTAGTTTTTGGTGGGGTTTGTGTTGCTTATTCTTTAGTTTTCTATTTTGTGTCATGTGTAAAATTGTTTGTCTGTTTGTCGTTTTCATTTTTACATGGCATACACGGCGTTGTCGATGTATTTTCAAGTTTGACTGTCCCTCTGGTATCTTTTGCCCCTCATTTACACCCTTCATTTTCTACATAGATCTGATGATTTCAAATTACTGTTGTAATGCAACAGTGAGTGCAGTCAATATACTTTCGATGACGTTGTGTACAAAAAAAAAGAAAATTTATAGAAAAAGATAGCGTCCCTTGCGTTTTACTTTTCTAATGCAAGAAACCATTGTCAAGGTCATAAAATGAATAACGTATTGTAGAATCAAACTATGGCAATCTAATTAATTCGCCAATAAAACAGAAATGATGATAACTGAGCACATTCGAAGATTATTGTTTTGTGTGACCAATCGTTGAATACTTTCTTTATTAGATTTCTTCATTTCATCTAAGGAATAACTGTAATATGTTGTCTGTCTTTGAATGAATAACATCATAAATGAGGTGCACATGTTATTTCGAAGAGACAGAAACAAATATTGCAGTCATTTCGTGTAATATAATTCTAAATTCTATTTAAAACTAGAGTAAATCATGAACAACGTTGATGACTTCAAGGTCACATGACAACGTCATATTTATGAGCTGATAAACGAAAAAATGTCCGTCAATCCGAAGACGTGTTACATTCAAAATAAAATAATTATTATATAAATCTTTTTTTATATACTTATAACATGAAAAAGTAATTGAAAGAAATCATTATATTCCAGGGTATGACTTAAGGAGTTATTGGGTCGGTGGAAGAAGAGATACGGATAGTGTTTTTAGATGGATTGATGGAACAGATATGCCACTGATCAACACATGGTACTGGTTCAAAGATCCAGCAAATGATCCAAACTTGGACTGCGTAGCGATACACAAACGGGCATTCCAGTTGAAATATGATGTACTTGATTGCGCTGTTAAAAAGGGATTTTTTTTGTGAAAAGTTCTATCCATAATTTGCCATTTCATAACTGACGCTAGTGTCACGTTTCAGGTTGTTATTGTACTGTATATACCATTGTTGTTCTATCTAACTGACACTAGTGTCATGTCTCAGGGTGTAATCGTAGCGTATATAACATTGCTTGTTTATATAACTGACACTACTGTCACGTCTTAGGTTGTAATCGTACTGTAAAGAACAATGTTGTTTTTTCTAACTGACACTAATGTCATGTTTCAGGGTATAATCGTGGTGCATATAACTTTGTTGGTTTATCTAACTGACACTGCTGTCACGTCTTAGGAAGTAATCGTACTGTAAAGAAAAATGTTGGTTTTTCTAACTGACACTAGTGTCACGTCTCAGGGTGTAATCGTACTGTATAGAACATTGTTTGTCTAACTAACTGACGCTAATGTCACGTTTTATATTGTAATTGGTCTGTATACAACATTGTTGGTCTTTCTTACTGACGCTAGTATTACGTTCTAGGTTGTAATCGTGCTGTATATAACATGGTTTGTCTATCTAAATGACGCTAGTGTTGCGTGTCAACTTGTAACCGTTCTGTATATAACATTTCCTATCACTCTACTGTGCTAACTCAGTAGGTTATATCAGAGGTAAATTTCGTGAATTGTCGATAATAATAGATCTTTGTGAAGTTATGCAGTTTTTTTACTCTTCCTTTGTTAAACTTTGAATGTATATCCTTTTTGTCAGTGTTAGTTATGTAGATATAGGAAGATGTGGTATGAGTGCCAATGAGACAACGCTCCATCCAAATAACAATTTAAAGAAAAGTTAACCATTATGTCTATTACCGAATTTTCGTATACTTTTACCAAAATGAAGATTTTACTACGGAGGTTTGTTTCAAATGTTTGAAGTTGAACATTGAAAATGATAATGCAAACCTACTACATGTATTAAAACGCTTCAGATAAACATAATTGTATTTATTTGTGTAAAGTTCCTGTTTGCTTTGAAAAAAGAGTCCTGATTGTTCATAGGATTTTATTTGTATCCGATGTATTGTATTCACCTAACACAAGCATGGTTGCAAATATTCTGTAATTTCCACTTCGTAAGGAATACAAATTGTACATGTATAATCGGAAGAAAAATGTTTCATAAATGTCTTCCGTCGCTAGTTAATAAGTACCACCATTCAAATAGTATGCTCATAAAGCGAAACTGTCTTGTAGATTGAAAGAAAGCGGCAATGACTTGTAGAAAAGGTGCAAATCCTTACGGAAAAGCGTAGGTGTCGAGTTAAAAATGCACAACGTATCCTATAAAAGAAGCAAACATCCGACACAGAAACAAGACCAAAAAAGACATAGAGTAACGGATAGAAAATATTTGAATAAAGATTGTGAAAAGGCATACAATGCTATGCAATATATACCACTTTTTCTTTCGTTAACGTTTTGCTACAGAGAAATGCCACATAAATCCTTTGTTCGTTCTTTTCTGATAAATTCTTTGAGGAAATCTTAAATATATCAATTAATACCATTTACACTTTAAACATCGTGTATAGTTAACAACTAGTTTTATTTAATGAACATTATTTTCTATGGTCTAATTTCCTATTACTGACTTTTGACTCAAGTTTCTTTTTTTAACGACATGATAAATTCTCTGTGGTAAAAAAGCCTAGTTCTCAGTCAATTACACGCAACCAAAAGAAGCACAATCAATTATATAAACAGTGCAACAGGGAATATGTACTGATTTGGCCTGGATAAAAAACATTAAACAGTAAACTTTTCCTCAAAATGTTAAAATTAATATCCCGAATTTACTGATTCATGTTATTTACGTTGCTCTTGATTGACATAGTACCAACATTTAAAACTTCAAAAGCAATTTCATTCCTGAGTCAAAAGTCAGTACGAAAATGGGTTTGTTTTTTATCTGTGCATCGCTTATTTTAACATGTCCATGCATGGTTCTTAAGAATAAACTAGATTTTAAATTAGAAACTTGAATTGCAACATTATCTGTCAATTTCTTTAGCTGCAGTTCTTCTTTTAATGGTGAGAAGTAGGATTGATTCTGAAATAATTTTGTCAATTAACAAGAAAAAATATTATCGGCTGATTGGAATTGAAAACAACGTATGTTTCTAATATAAAATAATAAATACACCAGTCATTGTAAAAACAACGGTTTGATGACGTGGTTGTAAACAATAACAACACAAACAAAATAACTCAACTTCAAATGGCTAACGAGATCGGTAAAAAGCACAAACATCCAACAGAATGTAGCATGAGGAATACTATAACTGTTAAAATGTATCGTTTTGTATTTTAAGGTTTTGTATTAATTTAATTTTTAAAAGCAAAAATATTTCACGCTGTTAAATTGATAACCTTTGATGATGAAGCTATTTGATTTAAAAGGAAGTTCATTTATAAGATTTAAGATTAAAGCATTTATACGAACACGATTTACTTGATTTATAGTTTGATTTAGATGATATATTAGTATTAACATTCTATACTATTGTTCTTGTAATTATTGTTGTTCCCACTTATATTTAATGCGTTTCCCTCAGTTTTAGTTTGTAGCCCGGATTTGGTTTTTTCTATCGATTTATGAGTTTCGAACAGCGGTATACTACTGTTGCCTTTATTTAAATACACCAAATACACCAAGTAGCATACTGGCAAACCTATGCTTGATTTTTATAATTTTTTTAAATTTATATGTCGCCATATGTGATGCGTTCATCCTGTCGTGTAACGAACAGTTCGTGATTCTGTTGTACTATTTGTGTATTCTTTCCTATGTTGTTTTATGTGTTCGTTGTAATTTCTTGGTTATCATGTCGAAAAGTACAATCGTAAAGTTTATTTGTATATGTATCTGTCCTGAATGTTCTTACTTGTACTGTACTCCTGTCATGCAATCTTGTCATTGTATTGTTATATTTGACATTGTTATAACAGCATGAGGTTTTGATAGCCACAAAACCAGATTCAACTCACCATCTTGTTCTTAACATGTCTTGTATCAAGTCAGGAACATGGCAATTGTTATATTTAACATATTTTTAAAAGGTAGTTATTTTCTTTGTGTGCTGCATTGTTTGTTATTTTTGTTGAACTTCACTGTTTCTGTTGTTTCGTTGTTTTCCTCTTATATTTGATGTGATGGGTTAAGTATGTAACTCCGTTTTATCTCAATCGATTTCTGACTTTAATCAGCGGTAAACTGTTGCTGCCCTTATCAACAATTACAGGCTCTATTAACAAAATCTGAGTCACCGTAATTAATAAATGAGTGATATTCTGTTGTATAAACAATACTAAAGACACAGTTACATTTTGTAACCAAATAGATGTAATTATAACATAATGTGGTAAATGTTGTGATTTTTCACTCCTTTAGAACACAAAATAGTATAGTATCCATGTCTGATTACAAAAAATAGATGACAGACCTAAGTTGACAAATTCGACGTAGTCAATGTAGTCAATACATATAATCATTAAAATGTAATTTCAAAAGGTTTCCCATTTTCTAGGCTTCATCATTTTTTTACATAAATAAGGCCGTTTTCTAGTTTGAATTGTTTTACATTGTCTTATCGGGGCCTTTTATAGTTTATAGTTGACTATGCGGTATGGGTTTTGCTCATGGTTGAAGGCCGTACGGTGACCTATAGTTGTTAATGTCGGTGTCATTTTGGTCTTTTGTGGATATTTGTCTCATTGGCAATCATACCACATCTTCTTTTTTATATATATTCATTATTTCAAGACCAAAACTGACACTTTGTTTTTACTTGGTCCAATGCAGAAAAGCAATACGATATGTTTAAATGTAGGATTGCATGCATATGTCCAAAAGTAAAGTCGGTAATCGATTTCGGAATGCATGGCGGACAGGCGGCTTCTTATAGTAATCACAGGTACCATGATTGTTATTTAATTCACCAGACGCGCGTTTTGTTTACATAAGACTCATCAGTGACGCTCAGATTAAAATAAATATAAAGCCAAACAAGTTAAATGTTCATGCCGTCTGCGGTTAAAGTTTCGCAATGATACATGTATCGTAAGTCATTTACATTGTCGTAAGTTGCCATAAAAATAACATCGGATCATTAAGATAATATTTCTTATTTAAATACATTGAGAAAAAGTTGAATGACTAATAACTGCATTTTCAAAACTAAATTAAGTTTATTGTTGCAATTGTCATTGTCAAAGTTGTACAAAGTTCAATAAAATGTTCCTTTGAAAATGTACTACTTGATATATTATATTCAAATCCTATATCATTTGTTTGATATAGTCAGCCATTATTTAAAATTACTGGGTCTTTCGAACAGGAAGTAACCTACTTTGTTTTATGTTTGTATAATTACAAAAGTGAACACTTAGAGTTACAGAAATGTTTTAAACGTTGTGCATGTTGTGACGATTTGTTTATCAACACACCTATTTTTTTACTTTCAAAACCTTGATTTTTCAAATCTTTATACCACTATTCCAAATACTAAACTTAAAGCTCGACTGAAAGAACTCGTCAGCTGATGTTTTTTTAACCAAAAGGGCACTAGACGTTGTTAATATCTAGTTTGGGCTTGCATTCAGCTTACTTTGCTAAAAATCACACAGAGTCAAGTAGAAAAAAACTGACTTTTTAATTGACAACATATTTATTGAATTTTTTATTATTGGAATCCCAATGGTTACAAATTGCGCTCCTCTGCTTGCAGATTTGTGTTTCTATTCCTATGAAGCAGAATTAATCCAAGGACTTGTACAGAAAGGAGAAAAGAAATTAACCCAGTCTTTTAATTTAACCTTCCTGTATATTGATGATGAACTGTCTCTTAATAATAATAGATTTAGTGATCACTTACATGTTATATATCCAAGTGAACTTGAAATTAAAGATACAGATAAATATGCTTCATATTTAGACCTTTTTTCTCGAAATGACAACTGATGGTAGGTTGAATACCAAAATTTATGACAAACGCGACGATTTTAATTTTCCTATAGTCAACTTTCCATTTCTGTGTAGCAACATCCCAGCGGCACCAACGTATGGAGTATATGTGTCTCAATTGATACGTTACTCTAGAGCTAGCCCAAAGTACGTTGATTTTGTTGAACAAGGAATACTGCTTTCTCAAAAGTTGCAACGACAGGGCTATGAATCAATCAAATTAAGGTCATCACTCAAGAAATTTTACGGTCGCCATCATGAGCTGACATTATGACAAAAGTGTGTCTTTAAAAAAATCATATCTGATATTCTTCCTCAGTCATAATAACATTCCATCATTAGCGAACTAAACAAAGAGATAACACGACGGGTGCCGTATACGGTGCAGGCAATGCTTACCCTTCCGGAGCACCTGATTTCACTCCCAGTTATTAGTGGAGTTAGTGTTGTTTCTTAATTATTATTTATAACTGTTGATGTAAATGTCCTTTGGTTTTGTGAGTCTTTGTTTACTCCTTGGTTTTGATTGTTATTGTCTTTGTAACACATCTGTGTAGCTATAACATAAGTTAGTAAATGTTGTCAAATACATACAATCATTAAAAAGTAACCTACAATTTCAAAAGGTTTCACATTTTCTAGGATTTATGATTTAAAGACTAAAACAGAAACGCGTTTGCAATGTTTGCATTTTTTTGTTCTTGTAATTCATTCAATTACGAAAAAGCATGTCCCTCCGCTTGGGCCAATGTAGACAAGCTATACGATGTCTTTAAATGTAAAAAAATGTCTAGCTATCTATTATTGACTTTTATTAAATCGGCGGACGAGTATTATATTAATGATTTATAGTAAAACATGATACATGTGTATAGTCCTTTCTGGACATTATGGGTTAAAGGTTTTGTTTCAGTGTCTTATGTCTATCTCTAAGTTGATTTTGGTGTTGATGGTGGATGTGGTTTGCTATTCTTTCCAGTGATATTTGGTTATTGGTATTACCATTTAGATGTTTTACGTGTAACTACATATCTAATTAAATTTGCCAGATATAATTGATTGTCGTGACAAACAAATATGTTACCATATCTCATAGGATATATAACCTTAACATATTTTTATGTAGGTGCCTTTTGATAAAAGATAAATGCTTTTCTTAAAAGATGGACTTCTATAAAAACAAAAGTACAATATGAATTAAAACTTTTTTTTCAAGACTTATCTATATGTATTTGTTAAATATTTGTTCTGCCTTCAAATAAAACTGGTCAAACGTTTGTCTTAATTTAGCCTTTTAAAGCATGTATAAAATAACATATTCTATTTAAATCCTTTGTCATTTGTTCACTAGTTGGCCATTATTAAAAACTAATGAATCGTTTCAATAGAAGGTAATCGACTCTTTTGTTTCATTAAAATAATGAATACCTTTAAATGAAATATAAGAATGTTGTGTAACTAGTAGTGACGATTTGTTTTTAACAAGAACATATGGAAAGAAAATCAAAGATGGTGATCATTTGTGATGTGATTTCACACTGAGGTACGTAATTTTTTAAAGTTTGATGTTAAGCTTAACTTAAACAAAAAATCATTTAATTATACTTTGTGTAATTTTAAAACGCACGGCAGTTAATGTGAACAAAGACAACACATGAACATCAAAAGAATCGACATAAGATAAACTTCAAAGAAATTCGTGACTGGCTTATGTATTTCTTTTCTTTTATCGTCGTCATCCAGTATGCAGCTGGTTATGCCAAAAAGAAATAATGTGATAACATTAGAAATGTCAAATTTTATCTATAAGATAATCGCATCAAAATTTAAATACAGGGAATTAAATCAACTATATTCTACTTTCAAATCAGAAAGTATTTTAAGAAGCCCACATGCTCAATTGAAAGATCAAATGCCATATCTTATTAAACAGTGTGTTGGATTTATAAGTGTCAAGACATTGTAGCAGTGAAAATGTATCTTATTGAGTACCAAAACCAAAAAAGATAACAGAAATAAATGGAAGCGTGAATAAAATGATAAAATTCATTGCATTAAACATCTGCCTCAAATATTTTAATAAAGTATTCAAAAAAACATATCATCTATATAAGGACAGACATTTACCTATTTTAAATTTCTGGAGATTTATAATTCTGATTGCACGCATATTGATATGTGAATAATTTGTATAATAATACAAAATGTATTGTATTGTTAACCGGATGTCCAAAAATCGGTAATTGATTTCGAAAAGCATGGCGGACGGGCGGCTCCTAAACAAGTGTCTGTACATTTACTCAGGAACTGATCAACCAATGTGTTCAAATGTAAATTTGTCGATATTGATGACAAAATGGATGTCAGGTTTAAAAGAGGGAGCTTTTGCTTGCCACAAAACCAGGTTCAACCCATCATTTTTTCCTTAAAAAATGTCCTGTACCAAGTCAGAAATATGACCATTGTTATATTATAGTTCGTTTCTGTGTGTGTTACATTTTAACGTTGTGTTTCCGTTGTTTGGTTTGTTTTCTCTTATTTTTGACTGTGAATTCACATTACTATAAGACTTGTCATGGTACCTATCTATCCCAAATTCATGTTGTTTGGTTTTGATGTTATATTAGTTATTCTCATAGGATTTTGTCTAATGCTAAGTCCGTTTATGTGTGTGTTACATTTTTATGTTGTGTCGTTGTTCTCCTCTTATATTCAATGCGTTTCCCTCAGTTTTAGTTTGTTAACCCGATTTTGTTTTTTGTCCATGAATTTATGAGTGTTGTACAGCAGTATACTACTGTTGCCTTTATTTAATATTGACCATATCTACTCTCATCGTTTAGGAGTTGTGCTTTTTTTCAAAGATTGAAAAATTGTACTTTCAATCATGTCCTTTCTCTAACTCATGAACCATTCAACCAAAGTTTTTCAAATTATCATATAGTGTTACTTATGGCAAAATGGTGGTCAAGCTCATTATTGATGATTGATGAGGAGTTTAGATATTTGTGATATGGAAAAATCAGGACATAACATAAATGTTAGAAAAATATTGTTTGCTGTCACTACGATGGCCCCTTTTTGAAAGTAATAGAATTCAAATACCGAATTCCAAGGAAAATTTAGATTTTATAGCTAGGCATTCATATCACTTGTTTGGCATTTGCGTGACATTACATTATACGAACATCGATGTGTGAACAAACCAACAGACATAATAGATAAACAGGTCACACATAGGTATACATCAGTCAACATTGTCCTAGCTGTGTAATGAACTAGAAAACAATAAAACCAAACACAAATGCCATCAAAGAAAAACAAAATGGCATTCAGACAAAGCACATAGGCAATAAAGACAGTCAAGAATACAAAATTAATTGAGAAAAACGTTCATACATATAATATTGAGAAAATAATCATCCATTACTTGTAACATAACGTAAGGTAACATTAAAAACACCATGAAAAATCAGGCTTTGTTTTTTTCAATTCTTAAATCATTTTCAACCCCTACCAACCCCCTTCCCCCTTTCTACACATCCCCCTCAACCCTTACCCCTCAGATTTGAATCCTTGTTACTTTATTAGAACATTTTTTTAACAATTAAACATTTTTTTACCATAAAGCAGGGTATGTAAAATTGAGAATGGAAATGGGGAATGTGTCAAAGAGACAACAACCCGACCAAATAGATAACAACAGCATAGGGTCACCAACAGGTCTTCAATGTAGCGAGAAATTCCCGCACCCGGAGGCGTCCTTCAGCTGGCCCCTAAACAAATATATACTAGTCCAGTGATAATGAACGCCATACTAATTTCCAAATTGTACACAAGAAAATTAAAAACTAAATTAATACAAGACTAACAAAGGCCAGAGGCTCTTGACTTGGGACAGGCGCAAAAATGCGGCGAGGTTACTACATCCGTCATATGTGACTGAATTTGCACCCCTTTCTTCAAAAAAAATTTACTGAAAGCGTTTCCTGAATCTCTAAATAACGTTACCATCGCTCCTTAGAAGAAGAAACAACAGTGATTAAGCTGAATGGTCTTTTATACAAAATTGATATATCAACTTTTTTAAAGAAAAATAGTGTTAAAAAGATGATCGTAACCGACGATTGAATCGGAAAGCAAGAGTTCTGGAGATATTCCGTGTGATAGTAAACGCAAGCCTATGTATATATTCTGTACTGCGATATATAAAATCCATATGCAGGCGCATTTACACATTCAAACTAGACATAGATACGATACTGAGAACATCGGATACATTTTTTATAATGCAGCCGACAGTGGAATGACATGTGTGTGACCTTTTTAATCATCATTGTATTGCTTCACGTACACAGAAATGGAAAGTTTACAATAAAAAAAACTCTGTTGAAAATATGAAAATATACTAATAAAGCCAATGAAAGCGCTTTGGATGCAAGGTTCACAAGAATAAAAATGAAAAGTGACTTTAATTGCAAATGTATTAGTCAACTTCTGGAGAGTCAGTCAACGACTATTATTCGTTCTATAGCTGGAAGATGACATTCACAGCCGGAGAAACGCTATCGTTAGCTAAAAGAAAACGGAATCAATAGAATGCAGAAAGATGAGTTATATAACAGTAAAACTATATCAATTTGTATTTATTTTTGGTTCAAAGGGTTTTGAATTCACTTTTAAAAAATAAATTAAAAGCAATATCGATGTCTAGCGTATACAATTATTAACCTTGTATCATCGAAGTATTTTATAAACTTGGCGATAAGCTAAGGGAAAGGATCAAACATTTAAGAATAAATCTTTTATATTTACGAGCTTGTACACATAGCATTTGATGTACCGTACAAGTAAGGATGTAGTATTATGATTCATTAAAAGTTTTACAGACATAGTCAATTTTCATAATTATATACTATGTATGTATTACAGAAATTAGTAAAAGTTTTAATTATTTACTACTTAATATCTCAAAATGTTATAACTTCCGCATCTGCTTATGGAAAAAGATGACAGATCAAGTTGACTAATTCGACGTAATCTTCAAATGCATACAATCATAACGTCTATTATTTCGAAAGATTTCCCATTGGTTTAGACTTAATTATTCAAAAACTAACACTGAAAAGACTTCTGCAAAAGCGTTATGGAAAAAAATGGCCGAATTCAACACCTCTCTGATTTTACGGTCACCGTCACGTATTGTTTGACCTATGCGATAAATATAAATAAGAAGATGTGATATGAGTGTAAATTAGACAACTCTCCATCCAGGTTATAATGGATCAACAGTAAACACGAAATAAAAAAGTACTGATCCACCTTGGAAGTATTCATCACAGCATTATAAATACGATTTAAAAATGGTCATTTTGAAATAGATCAAATATAATATCATTCTATCAGCATGATATGGCATTCTTTTACTCAGTAACTAGTATCTGCACAATCTACTCAATACAGCCAACTCGATTTAAAAGCATAAAATATCAATTAATCTTTGTTGATGACAACACGATCAGAGATTGATCCAGCAATCTCCCGTACAGGGCATGAAAAGCTACCAATGGATTATCGAGTGTTGTTAACAACCCTAGGTGTTTTGATGAATAGTTAACAAATGCTTTTAAAAACTATTTAAACCCAAAACGATAATCAAATGAGGATAAATAATGATGCAGAAACTCTTACATTAAAAACTAGTCAAAGATAAAAGTCTGATACAAAATAAAACAAAAATAAAACGAACACAAAGTGCTATTAATTTTATAATAGTCAAATAGGATCAATTGAGGTAGAAGTTATGTTGATTGCCCTGTCATTTTGAAGGACCAAATGTGATATCCATTTAAAGTGTTCTTTTCCTTACCCTAAATTATATAATTGATTTTTAAACAATCACTCAATTGACAAAAAAACAAATAACATGCAAAGCAATATTCTAACAAACTGCATGCCACAAGACCACCGTTCTCATGGTAAGCTGTATTTCATATGTGTAACATTGAACGTTGTATAAAAAGGACCGTAATGACAGGTTTTTTACTTTTTTCGTAAGTGTTATCTATCGTCTCCAAATCATAATGTATCGTTTATTAAATAAGAAATGAGAAAGACCTGGTAAGCTGTTACATTCATTATGAAATATTCGTCTATTACATATCTAACAATAGTTCAAATTAAGATGATCATGTATGAATAAACGGTCCATTTTTATCGATTATAGTTAGTATATAATCATCAGTGAATTAGGATCATTTATTCAATCTATTTTTATGATGTATCACTTTATTTCATTCGTTTATTTCCATTCTATTGATGAAATAGAGGAAAGCATAACATATTAATAAATGATAATTTTAAAGTACATTGATATCAGCTTTATTTACAGAATTTTCACAATGAGCTCAGAAGAAAGAATGGAACAGATTTGCGAGGTAAAACAAATATATAATGGTGTTCAAAACTAATACATGTTAAACTATACCTTTTCGTTTGATTGGTTATTTGGAAAACGTTGTTTTTGCTATATTTAGACCATACTATCAGAACATTTGTTTTGCATGCACACGTATAAAAATTGCAATTTCTATCCAATGCAATAATAGGATTGTCCGTTGTTTTGAATTTAGACTTGTTTATCAGGTGCATCTAGTATGATGGTTTACATGTAAACAGATGGTTTCGTCATTACAGCCATACATTTTAGTCGGTTAGACTATATCATGAATACTAAACAAGGAAAACCGTTGAAATCATAATTCATATTATATATAGTTTAAGTGTGCAAACTATAGATTGAAATAAGATGTCTACTTATTATGAACCTTTCCAATGGGGAGAGTGTACCAAGTTAAGGATGCTATAAATCAAAAGAATTTCTCCCATGACAATGGCTGCCTTATGTTGTATATCATTGTTATATGCAGTGGTCAAAGCATTATATGCATTGGTTAAATAATAATTTGCAGTCGTAATTGAACAATCCAGAAAACTAAATGAAATAGTTATTGAATCCATATAATTAGTTACTTCGATTGAAATCGAAGAATTAACATCTTCTTCTGTTTGCAGATGGGACAGACACTATTTTCCGATTTAGGGGTAATTCATTCCATTGTAATGAGGTAACTAAACATTGAATGCATTAATAAATGTCATGTCTAACTTAAGGAATGCAACTGCATAATATAATTTTACTATAATGAATAATACTACTTAAATATTGAATGCCATTTATATATACTGTATGTCTCAATTTTATATCATATTATGTAATCAAAAGTTATATGCTACTTTTAAAATGTCGTAAGTCAATATTCAGTGCCGTTTTTCATAAATATGTAAGACTTAGATCGACGTTCACTGGGAACATATGATGTGATGCAATGACTGTACACCAAGACTATTACTGGCACTGCATGTGTGGTTGTGTCCACTGCTTATAATGTTGTGACCACTGCATATAATGAGTTGACCACCGTATATACCATTTTAACTACTGCATATAATGATGAACATCAACATAAGACATTCGTGGTGTTCCATAGAAAACTATCAAGTATTATGGGTGCCCGAGAATTGCAAATGCTTCTTTTATTAATCTGTCATTTTACCTTCTTCTTTAGTATCTACATTCTTTTTAACTCATGATGTGTATATTATGCATTTTCATTATTATTAATAATTGAAGATAATGGTAAAAGCCATTAGCATGTCAACATCAAACATGGGGTAAGCCATGTACTAATGTGATATGCATTCTCATTAAAACAGTTCTGACTAATTTATATCTTGTGGTACAGGATCTATTACGTGCTGCATGGATTGGAGACAAGGAGGACGTAGAACAGTGTTTAAATGGAGGAGCAAATATAAACTGTCATCAATTTGTGAGTTTTAAGAATAATATAAACATTTGACATTTCATATATTTTCATTCATTCTTCATTAAGTAATCAAAACTAGTTTTGTATTGTAAATCTTACACCATTGTCTCTTTTTAAGATGCGGAAATCAGGTTATTGTGAAATTTAAAGTATTAGGTCAAAAAATATTTTGTAATTTTGATGATAAGTCATACGTTTCGGTATTTGTTTGATATTGTTTAAACTTTGTTTGCGTGTCATACTTACAACACTGTTATGTATTTACAAACATGTTAAGATTTTCTTTTCCTTTGGAATCTTCAATAAAGTAAACTCCATATTTGAGATTTGAAATTCGCTTTTTAACGCCATTTCGGTGTTTTACCTTATCCTTCAATTCTTTCGATAAGTGGTGATGATTTGTTTCCAAGCTTTGTTTGTTCTTGTTGGCTTACGTAATGGTTTTAATATACTTTGTTTCTGTATGTCTTGCCTAATTGTTTTCATAATCGATAACGGATTTGAACATCCATGGAAATATGCCACATAATTATCATTATTATTTGATAATTTGAAAGCAATTATTTTCCGGTATAGTTATTATATCGATTACAGGGTCGATGTGATACGATAAATGCTACACTATATAATCATGGGTTAGTTTATATATCATCTGCGTTCTTTATCATAACATGTTATGTTAACACTGCTTAGTCTTTCTTTGTACAGGATTGTAGTACTGCACTTCACTTCCTATGTTGATAATTTATTCGAGTTTCAGTTTATTCGTCAAATATCTGCGAAGAAAATTAAATGTCTTCATTTGAACTATGAAGTTAAGTAGGTTTAATTTTCTTTTCGTGAGAAAAGAGGCAATTAGTTGCTATTCGAACCAATATAGTTTTTCAATATCTTCAAATTTTGTATGAGCTTATGATTATAGATTTTGTAAAAGCAAAAAATTAAAATCATAAATACATGAAATATAAGAGCTCAAATGAATATCAACATATGAATTACTCCTAGATATCTATGATAGCATATTTTATGAATCAACTAAAAACTATTAGTCAATGTTGTGATTTTTTAAAATTTTTGCATACACATTTTCAGCTATTTAACCCGAAATAAAAGGTTATTTATTTAGAGTAATCGTATGCAACTCCTGTAACAGATAAGTTTTTCTTAGGTAGGTAGTATTCAGTATTATTTCACCAATCGGGAAGTCAATGTTTGATATGACATGCAATAAACTTATTTAAATGCATTTATTATGCATTTTAGAATTAAATGTCTCTTCAGTAATGCTGAACGTCAAATTGTACAATCACAGTCACAACATAATTCAAACTTTGACAATCGTGTACAAAATTATACCTTCGAATAGAAATTAATTGCGTCTATTTTCACGACAACGTTATTCAAACGTTCTTAACGTAGTTTAACAACACAGTTCTAATGAAGAAATGAAACTTCCTTTGCTATATTTGATGAATAAATTGTAGTCTTAAAATCAATGTGTCCTAGCACAAAAGTAAAATCATAAAGATAACCAACTGCAAGTAATTAGCAACACAGGGATTGTTCCTAGACATCTATAATATCATATTTTATGAATTTACTGCACATTATCAGTCAATGTTTGGATTTATTTTATTTTTGCATAAACATTTTTTGCAATTTAACCCAAAATAAAACGCTAGTTATTTTAGGTAATTTTATGCAACTCCTGTAACATATAAGTTTGTCTTAGGTAGGTAGTTTTCAGGGAAATAGGGCGACCTTTTTGTGTTGTTCATGTTTACAAGTGGAAGATATTCGTCGTCATTTGTGACACAAATTACCCATAACGGTCCAACAATCGTGATAGCGTCTGGAACATTTTTAAAAGAAAGACTCTAATTTTACGTTTGTTTATGCAAACCTCGAAATTATACCATGTGTATATTCTGGCAGTAATCGTGACATAAAATATCAACTCATATCCAAATTTTGGTCTTTTGGTTACCTATGAATTCAATATTTCACATGAGGTAATTTATCAACATTCAAGTAGATCATTGATTCCTTTTCTCACGATTTTTGACTTGAATAACTCTAATGTTGAATATGAGGTAGAATTAGTGACTGTCTCTAAATAAATGATATCTTGAACATGATTTCCATACGCTATCACTCTTTTTGTCGTACTTTGTTTCTTGTAAATTAATGTTTTTCTGATGTATTTCATCTGGTTTGATATTGTTAAAATTGTTTCTCTAATTTTTTGTCAAATTATACCTTTCTGCACCCATTGTATAATTTTGTTTTTATCAACGTTTGGTTCGTTTGATCTCAGTGCTACATTGGTTAAAATCCGATAATGACGTCGAATTTTTTTGTTTAACTCTGAATTTCCTATTGTGACGGCATGAAAAAAGATGACCATGCCTGATGACGTCACATAGAAAGAACACATCGTTTTGCAGATCATTCGAAAAGAAGAAATAAGTTTGCCTGCTTAATGTTAGAAAAAAATTAGAGAAACAGATTCCACCACCAAAGCTCGTGTAATACGATATTTATCCACTCTTGACAGTTAAATTTTAAATATTTAAAACGCTGGGGCAAGCCTCGCGTTTCAAGTTTGAAAATTTAAGTGTCTCGAGTGGATAAATATCGTATTGCACTCGATGCCGTGGTAGAATCTATATGTATACATTTCATGCTGGCAGGACTGACTGATATTTACTTATATGTCTACATTATATGCTCCTGTTGATTCGTCATTAAATTAATCTCCATATTTATAATTTAACATTCACTTTTTTATCGCCGTTTCGGTGTATAGGAATACCCTTTACTTTTATTCTTTTGGTAAGTGGTGATAATTTGTTTCCTATCTTTGTTTTCTATTGTTGATTTACATTTTTATTTTAAGATACTCTGTTTCTGTTTGTTGCCTTTATTTTTCTTAATCGATCAACGAGATTTGAACATCTATCACACATTGTCACTTTACTATTATCATCAAGTGAAAATTTGATGATAATTATTATCATTTTTATTTTGCTTGTATATCTGCTACAGCCTGTAGCCTATACAGGGCCGACGAGCTATGATAAATGCGACACTATGTTGTCATGCATTAGTTTATATATCAGCTGCAATCGTTATCATTCAATTGTATGTTTATAACGCTTAGTTTTTCTTTGTACAGGATGGTAATACTGCACTTCACACGGCTGCATGGGAAGGGCAAACGGAAATCGTTAGATTGCTAATCGACCGTGGTATTGATATAAATTTACCGAAAAATGTAAGTGGATAATTAGTCACATTGATTACACCAATCATAAGTCAATGTTTTATATGACGTTATCAATACTTATTTAACTGCATTTAATATGCATTTGTGAAATAAGTGTCTTTTCAAAAATGCTGAATGTCAAAATGTAAAATCACAATTTGATACAAACTTTGACAATTTGTAAAACTGTATACGTTCAAATAGGAATAAATTTGCTTCTTTTCTCACGAAAAGAAAATTAAACATACTTAACTTTTTAGTTCAAATGAAGAAATTAAATTTTGTCGCAGATATTTGACGAATAAACTTAAGGTTTAAAAGACCTAGCAAGTAAGTGAAATCATAACAATACTGCACTCTAATGAATAAGCAACCTAGGGATTGCTAATAGATATCTATTATAGCATATTTTATTAAATAACTAAAAAAATATCAGTTAATCTGTGAATTTTTTTTCTTTGCATACAAATTTTCGAAATTTAACCCAAACTAAAACGCTAGTTATTTTAAGTTATTGTATGCAACTCCTGTTACTAATAAGTTTTTCTTAGGTAGTATTCGGTAGATAAAGGACGGCTTGTTTGTGTTTTTCATGTTGACAACTAAAATATATTCGTCGTCCCTTGTGACATAATTTACACACAACGGTCCAACAAATCGTGACGGCGTCTATAACATTCTTTAAAGGAAATATTTCAACTTTTCGTTTGTTTATGCAAACCTAGAAATTATACCATGCGTATATTCCGGCATTATTCGTGACATACAATATCAACTCATATCCAAATTGTTAGCATTCAATAGTTTGTTAACACCACTAAGTATTTCTTTGTACAGGATGGTATAACTGCACTTCACCTTGCTGCATTGAACGGGTATACTGAAATCGTTAGATTGCTAATCGACCGTGGTATTGACATGAATTTACCGGCTTATGTAAGTGGATAGTTAGTCACATTGATTGCATCAATCATAAGTCGATGTTTTATTACATTATTAATACTTATTTAACTGCATTTGATATGAATTTGTGAAATTAGTGTCTCTTCAAAAATGCTGGATGTCAAAATGTACAATCACAATTTGATACAAACTTTGACAATTTGTAAAACCATATACGTTCAAATACTAATTAATTGCATCTTTTTTCACGGAACAAAAATTAAACATGCTTAACTTCATAATTCAAAAGGAACAAATTAAATTTTGTCGCAGATATTTGACGAATAAATGTAAGGTTTAAAGGACATGTGTCCTAGCAAATAAGTTAAATCATAAAAATACCGCGCTCCAAGGAATTTGCAGCATAGGGATTGTTAGATTTAGTGGTTTGAGTCATTCTACAACAAATGAACGACGTCATGAAGACTCTGCAAAAACACAAAACGAATTTTTGGAAAACTTTCAAGGATATCTAAAACACTATAAACCATTACAGTCTGAAATGGCCTATATTTGTACTCGACTGTAATGATTTTTACTCGACTAGTCTAAATTGGTCTGACTTTTACTTGACATTACTCGACCCCAGTCTGAACCATACTCAACTGTACTGAATCGTACAGTACAGCCTGTGACATTCTCTTAATTATGTCCACCCTCTTGCATGGTCAACATCCAATGGTGGCCATTTATTGGGGTATTCAATCTTGAGATGTTGGCCATTTATTGGGGTCATAAAACATAGGTTGATGTTTTATCTAATAATTTTACCTGTTGTAATCAATCAGGGTTGAAGTTTTCAACTTGTATGTTTCTTCAAAATTTACCTGTACAGGTAACTTAGGTTTCTTTCAAAATTGACATTTCACCTTTTTTGAAAATGTAGAATAAGACATTGTTTTAGTCTTTGTTAATTAATATTATGTTTGATTTTTCTGTCTTTTGTTTTTAATTTGTTTTTATTCATTTTTGTACCATTTTGTTTCTTATTCTTTTAATGTCTTCAGTCTTCTTAGTAAGAATCCTGAGAAGCAAAAAGACAAAAAAATCAAAGATAAAGTTATTGACTAGCATTTAAAAGACAACAGACTTTAATTAATTTTTTCTAAAAGTAAAAAAAAAAATTAAGGTAAATGATGTTCATTGTATATAATTGTTTATTTGCGAAGTAATTTTTAGTAAGCCTGTTTCTTAACAAAAAAAAATGATCAGACAATATCAATCCTCTTATAATAAATTTTTATAACATCTATTATTATTCAGGAAAACTACAAATATCATAATACGGTTTTAATAGGAAAAAACTATTTTTGTCTATCTTTTTTTTTTTAAATCTGAAATCAGGAGTTAACATAATGGACATGTTGAAGAGACTTATTTTCCAAAAAAATATTTAAAGAAAAAAACTGTCATGCTTTGCCTTTTTGAAACAAATGTGAACTTATTAAATATGACATATTCAGGTTAATATCTGTCAGTTAAAAGCCAAAATTGGACAAAATACACTTATATAGATGGTTACACTTTTATGGTCTATTAATTAAATCATTTTTTTTCTGTGTAGATTTTTATTGTTGGAAGTGCTGGACTGGTATGATACATATTCTTGGTATACATTTGCAAATATTTCCCTTAACCCAGGCCTTTTAGATAAAGTTAACAATATCAGGGACTTGAATGAATTAAGACTGTAAAACCCTTGATGAAAAATCAATTTAAAGAAAATATAAGAACATTTTTAAAAATAGATTTAAGAATAAAAACTTTGGTAAAAACTGTACACTCAAATGTGTCACATAGAAAGTTTAAGTGGTCATAATTTAGAAATAGAAAATAGTGGACAATATAAAATTCCTAGAAAACTTCACAAGATAGAATATGTAAACTGTGCCACTTCCTGGACAATGAAGACCACTCCTTCCTTAATTGTAAAATTAACAAAACAGCTTGAGATAATCTATTTGAAAATTGTTTACCTTCTCATATTATTGTCTCTTACCCAAGAACAAAAAGTGAAAGAAATTCTAAACCTTTATTACATGAATATATTGAAAATATTGGCTCCCTTATAAAATAGTCATTATCAGATCTAGAACTGAGGGCAGAAACCTAAAAAAAATCCATGTGTTTTAATTTCTTAAAGAATTATTAATTCTTTGCATTATAATTGTTTTTTTTTGTCACAAACTAAATACCATATGTTTATATGACAATACAAATATTATCAAATTTTGTTGAATTAATGAATATTTTGAATATGTTTATTCAATAGAGAAATAAGAAATTGCCTAAATTTTATTTAGAATAAGTTATAAAGACAATCTTTAACATTTTTAAAACAGTATTGAATGCAGATAAGTCTGTCTACTATGTAAGTATAAATCATTTTGATTTGAGAAACAACTTTTCAATAGAAAAGGCAGGCATTGGGAAAGTTTACATTATATTAGAAGATAACATTCATGTATTCTTCACTTACCATAAAGTACATGTAAAATATAACTTAAATTGATTAAAAAGGTATAATGTCAAAACAAATAGTCATGAGTCAAATTAAAAAAAAAATTCAGCTATTTATTCAACTAGTTATATTATTTCATTTAGTTTTTTAATTTTCTTGTCATTATCACAGTAATTAAATTTCACAAACACATACATGTATATTTTACCTGAGACACATGACCTGTAAGTTATATAATTTTAACACTTCAATGCAGTCAAGATTTCCCTTTATCCTTGACTAGTTTTTGATTAATACCTTGTGTATTAATTAACGTCAGAGGGGGTTTAATGATGGACATAATTTTTATGGCCACAATGAATAAGATAATGTCACAGGTAGTACTGTACTTGACCCATATCTTTGCCGTTGAAAATAGTCTGAACTATTACTCGACCAGTATACAACAGTCTGAACCCATTCTCTACCTGTACGCGACATATTTTTCCAGTCTAAATCATACTTAACCAAAGGTCTGAACAATACTCGACCAGTCTGAACCACACTAAACCAAATAACCTCTACTTTTTTAACTGTTAAAATAAATTTCTTTTTAACTGACATATATTACAACAGCCAACATAATTTATAAATTGTTTAACCTTATATAAGAAATATAACTATTGTTATATTTAGGATAAAAAAAAATATATTATATATAATTTATATCAAAAAAGGATAAAATTAAAGAAATAAATAAAATTGTTTTCTGATTAGTGGTGAAATATAAAGTATTACCTCTGCTTTGGGCACACTCATAGATAAGATCACACCTGGTGAGAGGTATTACATTCTAAATAATATTTATTCAAAATTGCAACATCCAGTTTAACTTTAAAAACAATGCATTTCGAATATACTAGATAAGTAATACACGAATTTAAGAAAATAGGGTTTTCTTTTTATCTGTTAAACACACATGTACTGAGGTAATATTAATGTGCCTTATGTATGTCATGTCTTTAATTTTCCTTTTTTAAAAAGGTTATCAAGGATTTCTATGGAAATTCTATTATCATGATTATATTAAATTCTTGGTTTAATAAAACAAAACAATTAAGGTCTCATTTTTTAAAATTTATTAAGTTTTTTTATATACTATTTTACATACAATGATATATATATCAATAAAAAAAACATTCACTGCATTATTACCTAAACTCAACTGACACCATAAATCTATACTAGGATTAAGTTAATGGTGAAAATGGCCCAGTTACCATAAATACTTTCGAAATATTCATATGATTTGAATAATATTGAAAATATTAGTCAAAATTCATTTTTTAGATTATTTGATCAGCTTCTTTTATTTATATTTTAAAGTTGGTATATATTATTATGTTAGTGTTGATTAATATTGTGTTGAAGTTATATAATGATTGATTATTGTGAAATTCTAATTTCAATACTATACTGATTACATTTTTAATTTCAAGGTGTTGTTCAAATTTCATTTTTATTCGTAAATTGATAAAATTCAATTGATAGATACAAAGAATAGGTCTAGTTTGGTTAAGAGTTGGTCGAGTATGGTTCAGACTAGGTCGAGTACGGTTCAGACTAGGTCGAGTATGCTTCAGACTAGGTCGAGCATGGTTCAGACTCGTATGAAATGGTTAAGTAATGGTCAAGTACAAATTCAGACTGTTAAGTATGGTTCAGACTACAGTCGAGTATTATCAAGTAAATTTCAGACCAATTCAGACTGGTCGAGTAAAAATCAGTACAGTCGAGTACAGATATAGGCCATTTCAGACTTTTACTGGTTTGTATTGAAAGGATGAACGAGTTTGGAAATCCATTTCAAAAAGAGTCGTCAGATTTTTTTACAACATTTACTCTTATAAGGAAATTGTTGATTCATAGTAGTAGATAAGTTTTGTATATAAACTAAGATATTTGGTCCAAACAGTACGATCTTTTGAAGCAAATGTGAAACGAAACATAACCTGCTTTTTTTACCCAGATAAAAAAGAACGTTTCCATATAAAATTAAAGCCTTTAAATGAGACTTCTTTGTCAAAAAACAACGCTAAATAACCTGAACACTGATTGCGATGTATTTTCTAGACTTTTCATTTCTTCTTTAGCCATGAAAACCGAACTGCTCCTCCGTACGCGTCTTTGTGTCAGGATATGGTATTAAATCGCAGCAAATGGGTATACTTGAAACATTCTGAAATTTTCCATCAACTGATCAAAATTCTGACAAATTTATCGTTGGTGGGGCAGTAATGGTTAATTTATTACTACGACTTAGGGAAAACATATTTGATGATTATGCAAATGATATCATACTGCCTTACATAAAATTTTCCTTGTATAAGTATCAAAGAGTATACATCGATTTGATGTTTACAAAATTAATTATTTAAAGGCTCGGACGAAAACAAAAGGCAAAGTGCTGGTGCTAGGCGGAAAGTTGTTGGTTCTTGTGGAAGTACATTTTTTTAGTTTTCTTTGTGAAGATGACAGCAAAACGGAATTTTAAAGTTTATTGCCGACAAAATTGCTTCTTTAGGGGTCATGAAAATGTTTGTGTTACTCCAGGTGAAAATATTCTTTGCAATGTCAATACGGATACTTCATAGCTATCCCCTTGTTACCATGAAAATGCAGATACACGAATGATTGTCCATGATAAGACTGCTGCTAAAGATGGTTGTAAAAAGTCATTTTAAGTAGTGCTAACATAGAATGTAGAAGTATTAGGAATTGCAGTACTCGCAAGATTAGGTGGGGACAAATTGTAAATAGGGTTTTTGAAGGAATAAAAACGCGTTTGGTCCTCGTGTAGCAGCTTTTCCTTTCTTCCATTCATTAAGTGGGTGTGATACTGTGTCAGCATTTCACCGAAAAGTAAAGGGGTCAGCTTGGCAAAGAATAAAAGTATTCTCAGATGTAACGGACGTTTTCGTCTGATTTTTTATGAAGACACACACATGAACATCCTAGAAGGAATTGTTTGCATTAGTTAATACTTCAGTTTCATTATGTATATCTATTATATTCATTTAATAAAATTTACTGTTTGCAATAGCATTAATTGTTCTAAATGATAAGGATGTTCTTATACCAAGCTTAAAAACATAGCCGTATTTGACACAATCTTTTTCAACTTTTGATCTTCAGTGCTGTACAACTTTGTACTTTTTTCCACTTTCGATCTTTTATATCTGGGCGTCACTGGTGAGTCTCGTGTGGACGAGGCGCGTTTTTGGCGTATTGAATTTTAAACCTGATGCTTTTTGTTATCCATTAATCATGTGTTTCTTTGTCTAACACGTTTTCCTATTTATTTGTATTGTAGTCCTGTAATATTATGTTGTCATTTCAATGTTATATTTAACATTGCCATTAAAGTGCGAGGTTTGGCATGCCACAAAACCAGGTTCAACCCACCATTGTTTCCTTTAAAAATGTCCTGTACCAAGTCAGGAATATGGCCATTGTTATATTATAGTTCGTTTCTGTGTGTGTTACATTTTAACGTTGAGTCGTTTGTTTTCTCTTATCTTTGAGTGTAAGTTCACATTGCGATAAGACGTGTCACGGTACTTGTCTATCCCATATTCATGTATTTGGTTTTGATGTTATGTTTGTTGTTCTCGTGGGATTTTGTCTGATGCTTGGTCCGTTTCTGTGTGTGTTGCACTGTAGTGTTGTGGCCTTGTTCGCCTCTTGTGTTTGGTGCGTTTCCCTCGGTTCTGGTTTGATGCCCCGATTTTATTTTTTGTCCATGGATTTATGAGTTTGAACAGCGGTATACTACTGTTGCCTTTATTGCATCATGTACGGAAACATCACCGTTTGCTGTGTTAAGGAGGCACGATTTAAATCGTTTGCAAGGAAGCAGCAGCCTTATGATGTTATCCCGTCTACCACAAAATCATTATCATTAGCTGTGGTAGGCGGTAGGTACTGTTTTTTCGTACTTTAAAAATTGTTATTTCAGTTTTCTCAAAACTTACATTGGATAATACCTATTAAACAGCTTTCAAAAAGATTTTTGTAATGTAACCAATTGGATATGTCGCCATTTACACAATTAGCGGTGGCCATCTTGAAATGAATTTTTTTTAAGGGCTGCAGCTGAATTTTTTTAATTATCATTTAGTCTATCCATGTACCAAATTTCATGCTCGTATCACGATTTGTACAATTATGTACATAATATCTCCCACTATTATTCGTGACATTAAATATCAACTCATATCCAAAGTGTGGTTTTCAAGCGGTTTTATATCAAGTTACACCTATTTGGTCGGAAATCTAAACAAAATAAGGATGAAATTGTGTCAGATTTGTGAATATTTATCGAATGTCCAGTTTACTTGTTAATATTTTTCCTCAACACAGGGAACACTATTTTGCTCCATATCCATCAATTGTCTTGTTACCTAAGAGTTCAATACCTCATATAAGTTAATTTACCAACATTCAAGCAGATCATAGGTTCCCTTTTTTAAATTTTGGACTTGAATAATTCCAATGTTGAATATGAATTAGAATCAGTGACTGTTTCTAAAAAAATAATATCTTGAACATGATTTCCATAAGCTATCACTCTTCTTGGCGTACATTGTTTCTTGTGTATTAATGCTTTTTCTTATATATTTCATCTGGTTTGATGTTGTTAAAATTGTATATACACTTCATACTGGCAAGACTGACTTAGATTTACTACATATGTCTAGATTATATGCTTCTGTTGATTACTCATCAAATTAATCTCTATATATTGAATTTAAAATGAACTTTTTATCGCCATTTCGGTGTATAAAATTACCCTTTACCTTTTTTCCTTCTGTAATTGGTGATGATTTGTTTATTATATTATATTCCTATTGTTGATTTACGGTTTGGTTTTCAGATTCTCTGTTTCTTGCCTTAATTTTTTCATAATCAATTATCGAAATTTAAACATCTATTACAAATTGTCACCTTATTATTATCATCAAGTGAAAACTTAATAACAATTATTATCATTTTTTTATTATTATTATATCCGCTACAGAGTCTACTAGCTTCCATAAATGCGACACTATGTAGTCATGTGTTAGTTTATATATCAGCTGCAATCGTTAGCATTCAATTGTATGTTTACACTGCTTTGTATTTCTTTTTACAGGATGGTAGTACTGCACTTCACCTTGCTGTATCGAACGGGCAAACTGAAATCGTTACATTGCTAATCGACCGTGGTATTGACATACATTTACCGAAAAATGTAAGTGGATAATTGGTCACATTGATTACACAAATCATAAGGCAATGTTTTATATATCAATAATTATTTTACTGCATTTAATATGCATTTGTTAAATTAGTGTCTCTTCAGTAATGCTGGATGTCAAAATGTAAAATCACAATTTGTTACAAACTTTTGACATTTTGTAAAACTGTGTTCGTTCAAATAGGAATTAATTGCGTTTTTTCTCAATAATAGAAAATTAAACATACTTAACTTCTTAGTTCAAATGAAGAAATTAAATTTTGTCACAAATAGTTGACGAAGAAACTTAAGGTTTAAAGACATGTGTCCCAGCAAATAAGTGAAATCATAAAAATACTGCGCTCCAGGGAATTAGCAAGATAAGGGTTGCTCCTAGATATCTATGATAGCATATTTTATGAAATATCTAAAAAGAATATCAGTCAATCTGTATTTTTTTTCTTTGCATACAAATTTTAGCCATTCTACCCAAAATAAAAGGCTAGTTATTTTAAGTTACTGTATGCAACTCCTGTAACTAATAAGTTGTTCTTAGGTAGGTAGTATTCGGGGGATATAGAACGGCTTGTTTGTGTTGTTCATGTTGACAATTGAAATGTATTCGTCGTCACTTGTGACATAATTTACACACAACGGTACAATAAATACTTACGGCGTCCAGAACATATATTGGCTTAATTTTTCTTAATCAATTATCGACATTTAACAGCAATCCCAAATTGTCACCTTAATATTATTATCAAGTAAAAAAATGATAATAGTTATCATTTTTATTTGATTATTATATCGGCTGCTGGGTCGACAAGCTACAATAAATACGACAATATGTTGTCATGGGTTCGTGTATATATCAGCTGCATTCGTTAGCATTCAATTGTATGTTAACACTGTTTAGTATTTCTTTGTACAGGATGGAAGTACTGCACTTCATAATGCTGCATGGAGAGGGCAAATTGAAATCTTTAGATTGCTAGTCGACCGTGGTATTAATATAAATTTACAGAATGAGGTAAGTGGATGATTATTCACATTGCTTTCACCAATCATATGTCATTATTTTATATGACATGATCAATACTAATTTGTTTGCACTTCATGTGCATTACGGAAATTATGGTCTCTTCAGTAATGCTGGACGTCAAAATTTACAAGTACTTTCTAATACAAGCTTTGACAATCTTGTAAAACCGCATTAGTTCGAAAAGGAATTGATTGCGTTATTATCATGAAAAGAAAATAAACTTACTTAACTTCATAGTTCAAATGAAGATATTTAACTTCCTTAGCAGATTTTTGACGAATAAACTGAAAGTTTAAATAGCTTGTGTACTTGCAAAATGTAAAATCAGATATATACCTAATTGCGATGAATGATCAAAATAGGAATTTCTCCGAGATATCTATGATAGCATATTTTATAAAATATCTAAACAAATATCAGTTAATCTGTGATTTTTTTTCTTTGCATACAAATTTTAGCAATTTATCCAAAACTAAAAGGTTAGTTATTTTAAGTTATTGTATGTAACTCCTGTAATTCATAAGTTGTTCTTAGGTAGGTAGTATTCGGGGGATATAGGACGGCTTGTTTGTGTTGTTCATGTTGACAATTGAAATATATTCGTCGTCACTTGTGACATAATTTACACACAACGGTACAAGAAATCGTTACGGCGTCAAGTGCATTTTTAATGGAAATATTTCAACTTTTCGTTTGTTCGTGCAAACCTAGAAATTATACCCTGTGTATATTCCAGCGTTATTCGTCACATAAAATATCAACTCATATCAAAATTTTGGTCTTCATGCGGTCCTATATCAGTCAGGGGCGTTACTTAAACAAGTTATTTTTTTTAATTACTTATATAAGTAATTTTTTATTTTAAAAATAATAAAATTACTTAATAGAGTTATTTTAATTTTCAATAGAAACATAGACTAAATGTAGTCTTCATGATTTTAAACAACATTTTATTTCACAAAATAAAGAATTTATCAGATTTGAGAGGAGTATAGAGATAAAGGGTTACTTTGAAAATAATTACTTGAATAAGTTATTTTATACATTTTTGAAAAAAAATAGCAATTAAACTTATCTAAGGCACATATGTAATTGATTTAGGTTACAAATTATAAATAACTTCAGGTCTTAATTAATTCACAAGTATCTATCTATTTATATCAGTCTACCTTCAAGATTTTAGAGGAAAATGATAATTTAATAGTCCCAAGAGACCAATCTTTGACCCAGAAGCGTCGGTATGAAAGATAAGTGCGTCGGAAAGTTAATTAGTGTTTCTGAAGAATTAGTTTTTATATATCAAGGGAAAAATAATCAGATAACTGTGAAAATTATCTAAAGCTAGTAAAATCTGTATTCTTGGACACCTATAAAAATAATATTAAGAAAAATAACTTATATAAGTTATATTTAAATTAGCCTCGTTTTCAACATTACTTGTACAGGTAATTTTAATTGTTACTTGTTTAAGTAATGCCCCTGACTGTATATCATATTACACCTATCTAGTCGGAAATCTGAAATAAAAAGAAGAAATGATGTCAGATTTTGAAATATTTATCGAATGTCTAGTCGACTTGTTAATAATTTTCTTCATCACAGGGTATATTATATTACTCCACATCCCTCACTTGTCTTATTACCTATGAATTCAATACCTCATACAAGTTAATCTACCAACATTCAAGCAGATCATAGATTCCTTTTCTTACAATTTTGGACTTGAATAATTCGAATGTTGAATATGGGGTAGAATCAGTGACTGTCTCTAAACAATTAATATCTTGAACACGATTTCCATAAGGTATCAGTCTTCTTGGTGTACATTGTTTCTTGTAAATTAATGCTTTTTCTTATGTATTTCATCTGGTTTGATGTTAAAATTGTATACACACTTCATACTGGCAAGACTGACTTAGATTTACTAAATATGTCTAGATTATATGCTACTGTTGATTACTCATTAAATTAATCTCTATATATGGAATTTAAAATTACCTTTTTATCGCCATTTCGGTGTATAAAATTACCCTTTACCTTTTTTCCTTCTGTAATTGGTGATGATTTGTTTATTATATTATATTTCTATTGTTGATTTACGGTTTGGTTTTCAGATTCTCTGTTTCTTGCTTTAATTTTTTGATAATCAATTATCTAAATTTAAACATATATCACAAATTGTCACCTGATTATCATTATCAAGTAAAAAATGATAACAGTTATCATTTTATATTTGATTATCATATCCGCTGAAGGGTCGACAAGCTACGATAAATACGACAATATGTTGTCATACGGTAGTGTATATATCAGCTGCATTCGTTAGTATTCAAATGTATGTCTACACCGTTTAGTATTTCTTTGTACAGGATGGTAGTACTGCACTTCATAATGCTGCATGGAGAGGGCAAACTGAAATCGTTAGATTGCTAGTCGACCATGGTATTAATATAAATTTACAGACTAAGGTAAGAGGATGATTATTCACATTGCTTTCACCAATCATATGTCATTGTTTTATATGACATGACCAATACTAATTTGATTGCACTTCATGTTCATTACGGAAATTATGGTATCTTCAGTAATGCTGGACGTCAAAATTTACAAGCACTATCTAATACAAACTTTGACAATCTTGTAAAACTGCATTAGTTCGAAAAGGAATTGATTGCGTTATTATCATAAAAAGAAAATTAAACATATTTAACTTCATAGTTCAAATGAAGATATTTAACTTCCTTAGCAGATTTTTGACGAATAAACTGAAAGTTTAAATACCTTGTGTACTTGCAAAATGTAAAATCAGATATATACCTAATTGCGATGAATTATCAAAATAGGGATTTCTCCGATATATCTATGATAGCATATTTTATAAAATAACTAAAAAAATATCAGTTTATCTGTGATTTGTTTTCTTTGCATACAAATTTTAGCAATTTAACCCAAACTAAAAGGCTAGTAATTTTAAGTTATTGTATGTAACTCCTGTAATTCATAAGTTGTTCTTAGGTAGGTAGTACTCGGGGGATATAGGACGGCTTGTTTGTGTTGTTCATGTTGACAATTGAAATATATTCGTCGTCACTTGAGACATAATTTACACACAACGGTACAAGAAATCGTTACGGCGTCCAGTGCATTTTTAAAGGAAATATTTCAACTTTTTGTTTGTTTATGCAAACCTAGAAATTATACCCTGTGTATATTCCAGCATTATTCGTCACATAAAATATCAACTCATATCCAAATTTTGGTTTTCATGCGGTCTTATATCATATTACACCTATCTAGTCGGAAATCTGAAAAAAAAGAAAAAATGATGTCAGATTTTGAAATATTTATCGAATGTCTAGTCGACTTGTTAATACTTTTCTTCATCACAGGGTATATTATATTACTCCACATCCCTCACTTGTCTTATTACCTATGAATTCAATACCTCATATAAGTTAATCTACCAACAGTCAAGCAGATGATAGGTTTCTTTTCTTACAATTTTGGACTTGAATAATTTGAATGTTGAATATGAGGTAGAATCAGTGACTGTCTCTAAAACAATTATATCTTGAACACGATTTCCATAAGCTATCACTCTTCTTGGCGTACATTGTTTCTTGTGAATTAATACTTTTTCTTATGTATTTCATCTGGTTTGATGTTGTTAAAATTGTATATACACTTCATACTGGCAAGACTGACTTAGATTTACTACATATGTCTAGATTATATGCTTCTGTTGATTACTCATTAAATTAATCTCTATATATTGAGTTTAAAATGAACTTTTTATCGCCATTTCGGTGTATAAAATTACCCTTTACCTTTTTTCCTTTTGGTAATTGGTGATGATTTGTTTATTATATTATATTTCTATTGTTGATTTACGGTTTGGTTTTCAGATTCTCTGTTTCTTGCCATAATTTTTTGATAATCAATTATCGAAATTTAAACATCTATCACAAATTGTCACCTTAATATTATTATCCAGTGAAAACTTGATAACAATTATCATCATTTTTATTTGATTATTATATCCGCTACAGGGTCTACTAGCTTCCATAAATGCGACACTATGTAGTCATGCGTTAGTTTATATATCAGCTGCAATCGTTAGCATTCAATTGTATGTTTACACTGCTTTGTATTTCTTTTGCACATGATGGTAGTACTGCACTTCTCTTTGCTGTATCGAACGGGAAAACTGAAATCGTTACATTGCTAATCGACCGTGGTATTGACATAAATTTACCGAAAAATGTAACTGGATAATTGGTCACATTGATTACACAAACCATAAGTCAATATTTTATATATCAATATTTTTTTTTACTGCATTTAATATGCATTTGTGAAATTAGTGTCTCTTCAGTAATGCTAGATGTCAAAATGTACAATCACAATTTGATACAAACTTTTGATATTTTGTAAAACTGTATACGTTCAAATAGGAATCAATTGCGTTTTTAGACCGTGTATATTTACGCCAAACATATTTCATTTTAAGCTGAAAAAATAGATTTTGCAAAATACTCTACAAATTCAACGTTAATTGGTTTGATAAATGTAACAAAAATCTGTTGAAGTCACTTCTGAAAAATCATTTTCGTTATGAGATTTGAAATTTGTAATTTTTATGAGATTACATTATTTGATTTCACGAGGATAATATAAAAAGTAATGATAAGTTTGTCATTAAATGATTTCATCTTATCAACAGTTTGAATAAATTAAAACCTTTGAATTTGATTGTTTTAGAAAAAAACAAATTTCAATATCCTTCTAAAGAACAAAATATTGAAATTGCTAATCTTTAAGCATTTTTCAATTTGCCTTAAAATATTGAAAAATGATAAATGATAAAACGTGGAGCATTTTTCAATTTGCCTTTAAAAATTGAAAAATGAAAAATGCTCCAACGTGGAGCATTTTTCAATTTGCCTTTAAAATTGAAAAATGAAAAATGTCCCGTATCGGTTCAATTTTCATCTTTAGAAAATTTTCTCAAAAATGAAAATGTTTTTGTGTGGAATATTTTTCAATTTTTTTTCAATCAAAGATATTGAAAAATAGATTATCAAATTATTTTTTCATTCATTGTTAGACTTTAGAAGTTCTGTTTTTATGCTTTAAATGTAGTAATGTGTGTATGTGTGAACCCGTTTATACACATTTATTACCTAACCCCGAAAAGATAGGAGAACAACAACGCACCAGCAAAATTTTGTGATGTGGCACAGGATTATTATGCAATTGTTATTTCCCTTGTTTAAAACCATAAATTTTATATTTCCCTATTTTGTTATTAACATTCAGGTTAACTAAATATTCTCTCTCTATATATATAAAATTACATAGATATTGGTATGTTGAATTCATTGATAAAGATATTTATTTTTACTCCCAAGTTTAATATTTGCATCGTTGCTTAAACATTTGTAAACTTCTTTAAAAAGTTAATGCACATTTAATACAAGATCTGAGCAGCATCTATGGTGATCAAAGCATCATCATGATATAAGTCACGTTTGTGTTGAGGCGTTAACAATGAGCTTTATAAAGCCCTCAATGAATTCTACTGAAGCCGAGAAAGTTATTCCCAAATGTAAAGTTAATAAAAAACATATTGCAACAGGAAATTATATTAACATAAAATTTCTTACTTGCATGCACTGGCTACGGGTTTGGTAATACCCTTGTTGACAACCTAGAAAAGGAGTAAAGATAACAACAACACCTAGGAAAGCTGTTCTTTTCCCAATCTCCCTGTATAAGGTTGATGAATATGCCATATTCCTTCTAAATACGGCTTATTTCGGAAGTCATTGAATGCTCCATTTCTTAACTAGATAAAATGAATTTTATAATTTTTTCACTGTTTTGGGTTTTTTATTTACTTAGCTATTTAAATACAATGTACCAATAGTGCTTTAACATTTGGCATTCATCGTCTCTGTTTACAACTAGAACAAGCTGTGGTCCAATCTCCGAATCTCAATCAGAATTACCCATGCTAAATTTTGGTCCCGCGAGGTTGATGTTGAATTTTACAGCAATATTTTCTGTTTTTAACTGAAATACATTATTTGGGAAAAACTAATCAGGAAAGAAGCAGACATTTGAGTCAGTGCTTGGTGGAATTAGATACGACTGTCTCTATAGGAGACAAGTTTTGAAAATTTAAGTGTTTAATTTTTCCTGTGGTCTTTTATTCTTATTGTATGGTTTATTTGGTAAAAGTATAGTCAAAATAGGTTTGAGACTGATATTGCTGATCACTTTGTTCATTTTGAGACAGATTTTCTATTATTTGGAATGAACGTAAGGTGGCATTTCAGTTAAAAATGAACTTGAAATGTGAAACTTGTTTACGTTTCTCTAGATATAAAAAAATGTGGTATGAGTGCCAATGAGACAGCTTGCCTTCTAAGTCACAATTTTTAAAATAAAAACCATCATAGGTCAAAGTACGATCTTCAACACAGAGTCTTGGTTCACACCAAACAGTAAGTTATAAAGTGTCCCAAAAATGACTAATGTAAAACTATTCAAACGGGAAAAACAACGGTCTAATCTATATACAGAACGAGAACACTTATGAGTGACATCAACAAACGACAACAAGGAACATTAAAAGATAACAAAACCTTTAAACAGACTTATTAAGAAGGGATATAGTTACAATACTGTTGTCAGGATGAGGTCATTAAAGTTTGCATTTATTTGGCTTTAATATTGATTCACTTATAGGGTCTTTACATCGGAATTAAACACATTCATTTAAAAACCATTTGTTGGCATGACACGGGTTATGTTCTTCTCTTAAATATTTTATGTGTATAATATTGAGCCCCTAACGGAAGTTGCATGGTATTCCTATGATGAAGACATAATCTTTCAATCAGTTTAATTGAGGTCTGGAGCTGGCATGTCAGTAACTGCTAGTAGTCTGTTGTTATTTATGTATTATTGTCATTTTGATTATTTTCTTTTGTTACCTCTTCTGACATCGGACTCGGACTTCTATTGAACTGAATTTTACTGTGCATATGGTTATGCGTTTACTTTTCTACATTGGCCAGAGGTATCGGGGGAGGTTTGAGATCTCAAAAACATGTTTAACCCCACGGTATTTTTCACCTTTACCAAGTCAGGAGCCTCTGGACTTTGTTAGTCTTGAATTATTTTTAATTTTAGTTTTTTGTGTTTAATTTGTTTAGCATGACGTCAATTATCACTGAACTAGTATATTTGTTTAGGGGCAAGCTGAAGGACGCCTCCGGGTGCGGAAGTTTCTCACTGCATTGAAGACCTATTGGTGACCTTCTGATGTTGTTAGTTCTATGGTCGGGTTGTTGTCTCTTTGACACATTCCCCATTTCCATTCACAATTTTAGAAAAAGGTATTGTCTATTTAAAAAGATAGGAGATACAAAATTATATTGTCTGAAGCTGTCAGGGAGAATTATAAAACCCTTGACATAAAATTATCCATATTTTGAGTCAGAGACTGGAGATCTTTCCATAATGCCCGCCCCTCCTCCCCTCCAAAAAAAAGTAAACAACACTAACATATTAGTGACTCGGTGTGCGCCTTTTCCTAAATTCCTTTTTGTTTGTTCTCCAGATCCCACCTTTGTTGTCCCCTTGATTTCACTACCCCAATTTTTATAATCCTATATCCAGCATCCCCTTTTTGTAACCTCAACATCACCCCTCTATATATTCCACTTCGAGGGCTACTTGCAAGATTCATTTTGATCAAGATGGATGTTATGCCCAAAATTATCAGCATGATATGGAACACAATTAAAGTTTCGTGATCCCCGTAAAAAAAAAAACAGTTGTGACTTTCTGTTTACATAACGAATATAAAATGGGAGCGGACGAGCTACACAAAAAATATAATAGTATCAAGAAAGAGGCAATATCGATAAATGTTGAAATCAAATTATTTAAAAAATTTCAAATTACGACAAGAGTGCACACGCTGAAGTCTCTCGCCTTCTTTACCAATCATTGATATTATGTTGAGGGGGTCGGAGGGATCCTGATTCCGAAATCCCGGGCTTAAAAACATGAAATCCCGAGGTCCCCAATTAAAAAAAATCAATAAACATAATCGATACCGAAGAAACGTTACAATCTTATTTTTTCTGAGTTTCCCCAATAGCAAGTACAAAAAGCATCACCAATTGATACATGTACATTTATAAAAATTCATATATATATAGCATGTATGGCACATGAAAATATATAAAGCTACCGCGCTCTCCGTTTATTCATTTACTCAATTTGTGAATAGCGTGCTTTGTAACTGAACTGACAAATACTAGTGTTTTTTTATTCATAATTTCATAAAAAAAAGATGTGGTATGATTGCCACAGAAACATTTTTTTCCCACAAGACATTAAACAAGTATAATTCATAGTACAGTCTTCAACATTGATGAAAACCAATACCGCACAGCAAGCTACAAAAGATTCCAAAATGATAAATTTAAAACAATTCAATTCATTCGAGAAAAAATAACTTTACGGCGCATATAAAGAACTCTTAGGGATTAAATCGTTTTAGGTGCACAGCCAAATTCAAAGCGAATAACAACCTATAAACCATCAGGTGTCTGAGCCTACAAATCAAATCAAATCAAATCAAATATATTTTATTGTCAATTAAAGACGCCCATTACAGGCAGAATAATCACAAGTTAAATTTGGTACAATGATTACAAAATGATTACAATTATTTGAGTACAATTAAAGTAATGATTACAACGATGAGAAAAGAAAGACACACTAATGTATATTTATAAAATGTATCATGTTTCAACTTTGACAAATACAGTGATCCTAAAAAATATAGGAAACTGAATTTAAATATTCTGGTTTTTCCCCTGGTGCTTTTATGATCCTACAATAAGAAACTGTACAGATATCTAAATTATGCCTCTGTCTTTTTACAGTAAAATATATAAACTCACTAAGTTTCTAATAGTTGTTTTCGAACAACATTTAAATTATTAATTAAATTGCTCACTTGATTAAAAATGTGACTATCTTCATTGGACATTAGCCAAATAAATTGTGATTGATAATCTAAATTGTGAAAGTTTTTGTAACTTTTAACTATGTTGGAAATAATGGAAACTCTTTCACTTTCCAAAGATGAACATTTAAGTAAAAAATGGAGTTCATCTTCCACTTCTTTTTTACAAAGATTACAAGTTCTATCCATTGCCTGAAGTCCCCTGTATCTACCTCTCTCTATTTCTAAATCATGATTACTAATTCTAAAATCAGTCAGTACAATTGCAATCGATTTTGATAAAAAAAAAAATACTGTAATTTTATTATCGATACCTAGGATAACGTTAGCATTATAAATCAATTATGTATCAAATACATCGACAGTTAATTTTTTATCAATTTTTTTCTGTAAAGTAGTATTCTCAGCAGAATCTGTATTAAATCTATGGCTTTATAATTCTCTTCATACCTTTTTTCTATTGCATCGCAACACGACGATTTGATATATACTGATATGAACAGAAACAGATGTCGCTTACACAGCATCGAAATAACATCCTAACTAAACACACAACCAAAAGTCCCTAGGAAACAATTTCATTGTATTCAACAGAAGACAGGTGTCTCTATACATATATTATGTCAACTTCCGAATCGTTTGAAAAGTATGCTATACCTTAAGCAACTATGAAGTTATTTTTGAAAGTCACACTGGAAAACTATCAAGTTATTTTTGAAAGTCACACGCTTGCACAAACTACTTATAAACAAGGTTAAGTACTATAAAAGAATAAAAACGAAGAAACTGGTAGCCTTATAAGTTCGTTTTGTATGGATTTTTTTTATTTACTTTTAGTAATATGTTTCGGAATTTAATGTGACGTCCATTTTCGATGAACTAGTACACATTTGTGTAAAGGGTCCATCCGTGTTTCCGATTTTCTCGCTGTATTGAAGACCCACTAATGGCCTTGAGCTGCTTTTGATTTTTGGTTGGGTTGCTGTCTCTTTGTCAAATTCTCGTTCCTATTCTGACAACAGAAAGGAAAGGTTTTTTTAATTTATAATTCAGGGGAAAGTAAAAAGTATGAAACAGTTGATTTTACCCTACAGTGGTTAAAGTTCCATAACTTTTATATATTGTTACATAACAAGTGTGGACACAGATGAGTGTGGATAGTATGTTCGAATGTTTGACAGTGTCTTATGACAAAAGGGAGTTCTATGTTTTCCTATATGGTGAAGTTAACTGTGCTGCACGATGACAACCAACCTGATCATTAGGAGTATTGTTTATTTAATATTTAGTTTTTGTGTTTAAGACGGGCATGGAAGAGACAGTTATTACATTAGTTACCAAATGAGTATATTAGAATATGTTCCACATCTTTGATTTTGGGTACATTTTGTAGCTAGGAGATCAACACATAATAGGTTCATTTTTTCATGTGCTTTTTTTCTAAATGGGAGATGATATATAGATTTGATAACATGATATAAGGAGCCTGTAATTCAGTGGTTGTCGTTTGTTTGTGTGTTACATATTTGCTTTTCATTTATTTTTTGTACATAAATAAAGGCCGTTAGTTTTCTCGTTTGAATTGTTTTAAGTTGTCATTTCGGTGCCTTTTATAGCTGTTAATGGGGTAATGGCTTTTGCTAATTGTTGATGGCTATATGGTGACCTGTAGTTGTTAATTTCTGTGTCATTTTGGTCTCTTGTGGAGAATTGTCTCATTGACAACCATACCACATCTTTTTTATATGCATTTGCTTACTATTTCTATGGTTCTATTTATATTATTTTGTGGTGGATCATTAGTATCATTTAATTTAGTAAATATTTTTGTTAAAATGTTCCTCAGATTAGAATATATTTATTGGTTTTTAGTAATGACAATGCCTGACGTGATGCTTGGGGCTAGATGATCTAGTATATTGTTACATAAAAAGGAGAGAAATGAAAGCTATGCTACCAAGTTTAACTTTATCAACTTTCTGCATTTTCCATTAAGTTAAACCTTGCACAATCATGTTTCCGTAAGCGTATCACAAAATGATATGAAACAATGTTATGGAACGCCATCACTGCCTTATAAGAAGAAAGTACTTTGACATGATGCAAATGTTGCTTACATAAGGTGAATTTTCCTTTACATGATATGATTTCTTCTTTACATGATATGATTTCTTCTTTACATGATGTGAATTCTTCTTTACATGATATGAATTCTTCTTTACATGATGTGAATTTTTCTTTACATTATGTGAATTCTTCTTTACATTATGTAAATTCTTCTTTACATGATGTGAAAACTTCATAACATTATGTGAAAACTTCATTACATGATGTGAAAACTTCATTACATTATGTGAAAACTTCATTACATGATGTGAAAACTTCTTTTCGTGATGTGGTTGTTTCATTACCTGATGCGAAACTTTCCTTACGTGCTGTTAAAAGAAAAACCCTTGTATTTGATGCGAACACTTTAATATATGATGTGAATATTGCAGTACGTGATGCTAGAACTGCATTACGTGATGTGAACGTCGCCTAAAGCCTCGGTCACACCTTACCGGATAGCACGAACGGACACCTACCGGATGAAAATAAAAGTTGTCCGTTGACAAAACTGTTATCCGTTGGGAGTCCGTTGATGTACTGCCGAACGGACGCATAAAGGACACACACCGGATATGATGCAACGTACGAGAAACGGAAACGTACCGGACAGAACAGATGTCGAACGTACACCCAACGGACGAGTACCGCGTAAAACGGACACCTAACGGAAGCGTTCCGGATAAAATGGATGAACAAGATATACGGGAAAATTAAAGACGACAATAATAATACATGCATGTAAATCGTTTCTGTGTAACTGGTTTTGGTTTGTTTTTCAAAATGCCGCCAAAGGGCAGTGTCTGGCCTGAATAAGAGCTGCTTGATAGTGAAGACGTGCCCTAAATCTAAGATCGATTATGAATAATAAGAATTCACGAATCTCAATATGTAATGCCATGCAATACTCTCAGAATGCTGGTCTGTGTCCACACTTGTTATCTCTGTCTTTTACTTCTTAGCCGTTTTTATGTATTTTTTTTTTTTAAGTTTACATAAATTAATAAATGAATTAATTTGAAAGTGAGATATGTAACAAAGTAAGCGAGACAATTGTACATGTACCGTATACTAAGTAGCTTCTGGATGTAGGAGAATTATTTTCAAATATTTTTTTGTAGGGGTTTGCCAACATTGCCTCTCAAAAGTACAATTTTCATATAAAATTCACTTGAATTAGGTTCCTATACTCATATACATATATTCAAAAAATGACTTATACTTAAAAACAAAATTTAAAATATGACACGGCCATGCTTATATAAGCTCTAAAAAATTGAGATAATTTCATGCGTCCGAAGCACTTTTCTGGATTTACCTCTATTCGGAACGCTCAAAGCCAAACATTTGATATCCGAAGATGTATAAGTACCGAAAAGGTTGAAGTGCTATATAACAAAAAATTCCTAAAATAAATAGTCAAATTCATCTAAAGTCAACTTTGCCTGAGTGAGTTGAAACCTTAGTTTCCTAATAATTTCAAAATTTATAAACGGACAATTTTAGAAAAGTTTGTTTTATCATGTGAGTACCGAAGTACTGACTACTGAGCTGATGATGCACTCGGGGACTGATAGTCTCTAAATGTACACTCATAATTTTCAAAATTTTATATACAATTCCCTTCAAAATGCATTTAAATACCACAATAAGTCATTACTATATGATTTTCAAAAGCATATGTATATATAAAATATGTAGAGCATACCATAACCCTGAACAGTTATCTAATCATAATGCATTTTAATATAGAATTTCATAAAAAAAAAGAAGGGTCATTTGATTTCTATATTATACAATCTAGCAAAATTATAACCTATCTTTTTGGCACATCCAATTCATTGTATACTCATTTGACGGAATTTAAGTTTAGCCCCCATCCCTGAAACCACCATCATCATCTTATGCATAATATGTATTATGTATCTGTGTAAGACTCTCAGTTGATATAGTAATCACATGCAATTTTAGGTAAAATAAAAAGGGGGGCAACAAATCATCATGTCTTCAAATACCTTAATTAATACTACTACAATGTATGCTGATAGAATTTGATAGTTTTTACACACAGCGGAATAAATAGATATCAAAGTTATTCAATTTGGTGAACTTGAATAGCGAAAATTGAGAAAAAGGCCACTATTCACTTTTCATGAATTTTGAATAGTGAAAAGTGTAAAGTGCCCGGTAATAAACTTAAGAAATGAAGAACAAAATGACTGATATTACATTTTAAATTTTTTTTCAAAACTTGAATGACATCTGCTATGCCTACTTTTTCTTTCGGATGCCCTTATGTCTTTTACATTCTATAAACGTCATGCGTCATAACGTCCGAGAGGTTATGTTTTGACATAATGAAGTGTTCACATAACGTCATATATGTTTCTTACCTCGTAATACCCATTTGACATTACCATGTATATCTTTTGGCATAATGTAATAGAAAAACGACATAATGATTTTTTATCATAACGTAAAGAAAGTTTCGCATCATGTAATGAAACTTTCAGATTAGGTAATTGGAGTTTTCACATCATGTAAAGAGGAAATCACATCATGTAATGAAGTTTTCACATCATGCAAAGAATAATTCACATCATGTAAAGGAGAATTCACATCATGTAATGAAGAATTCACATCATGTAAAGAAGAAATCGCATCATGTAATTAAGCAACATTTGCATTATGTCATTGTAGTTTCTTCTTATAAGGCAGTGATGGCGTTCCATACAATATTCTAAAACATCGTTCCCTGCAGAGAAATGATAATTATAAAAAATATGAAAGGACCATTATATACATTTGTAACAAATAATTAAGTGCTGGATTGATTGACGACTGTTGGTTGCTAAACGAACTAGAGGCTCTAAAGAGCCTGTGTCGCTCACCTTGGTCTATGTGAATTAGATGGATTCATGACAAAATTGTGTTTTGGTGATGGTGATGTGTTTGTACATCTTACTTTACTGAACATTCTTGCTGCTAACAATTATCTCTATCTATATTGAACTTGGCCCAGTAGTTTCAGTGGAAAATGTTAGTAAAAATTTACAAATTTTATGAAAATTGTTCAAAATTGACTATAAAGGGCAATAACGCCTAAAGGGATCAACTGACCATTTCGGTCATGTTGACTTACTTGTAAATCTTACTATGCTGAACATTATTGCAGTTTACAGTTTATCTCTATCTATAATAATATTCAAGGTAATAACCAAAAACAGCAAAATTTCCTTAAAATTACCAATTCAGGGACAGCAACCCAACAACGGGTTGTCCGATTCATCTGAAAATTTCAGGGCAGATAGATCTTGACCTGATAAACAGTTTTACTCCATGACAGATTTGCTCTTAATGCTTTGATTTTTGAGTTATAAGCCAAAAACTGCATTTTACTCCTATGTTCTTTTTTTAGCAATGGCGGCCATCTTGGTTAGTTGGCCGGGTCAAGCCACACATTTATTAAACTAAATACACCAAAGTTGATTGTGGCCAAGTTTGGATTAATTTGGCCCAGTAGTTTCAGAGGAGAAGATTTTTGTAAACGATTACTAAGATTTACGAAAAATGGTTAAAAATTGACTATAAAGGGCAATAACTCCTAAAGGCGTCAACTGACCATTTCGGTCATGTTGACTTATTTGTAAATCTTACTTTGCTGAACATTATTGCAGTTTACAGTTCATCTATATCTTTAATAATATTCAAGATAATAACCAAAAACAGCAAAATTTCTTAAAATTACCAATTCAGGGGCAGCAACCCAACAACTGGTTGTCCGATTCATCTGAAAATTTCAGGGCAGATAGATCTTGACCTGATAAACAAAGGTACCCCATGTCAGATTTGCTCTAAATGCTTTGGTTTTTGAGTTATAAGCCAAAAACTGCATTTTACCCCTATGTTCTATTTTAGCAATGGCGGCCATTTTGGTTGGTTGGCCGGGTCAAGCCACACATTTTTTAAACAAGATAAACCCACTTAAAACATCAATTACAATAATGGAAAAGGAAACCAAAGAAACACTGAATTGTAAAGGAATGAGGACAGATTTCTTAAAGTATAGTTGATATAGGTATACAACATCTTAAAGTACATTTTACTCTTAACAAAAATCATAATACTTTTTTTTCTCGTATCACAATACTCGAACAGATCTCGCCAAGGTTTTGTTTTTGACCCGGCTGGTGAGGCTGATAATGAAATCATTATTGTTTGACAAAATGTTTGCATTGAAGTTTTGCATCGGACTCCCATTTTGTTTTTATAAAGTGAGTTTCTCTATGCGAATTCCTGTTTGTTTCTTTATTCTACATTAGTACATTAGTTTTACGACAAAAGAGATGATTTCAGCTTTCCAATTGTGAACTTTCCATTTCTAAGTAGCAACATTCCACCAGCACGTGCATACGGGGTATATATATCTCCCAATTGATACGATATTCCCGTGCTTGCATTTCCTATCATGATTTTTTTGATAGAGGGTTACTGCTCACAAGGAAGCTATTAAACCAAGAGTTCCAAATGGTGAAGTTGAAATCATCCCTTCGTAAATTTTACGGACGCCATCACGAGTTGGTTGACCGTTATGGAATAACCATTTCACAAATGATATCGGATATGTTCCTTACGTCGTAACTACAATCCCCTTCCCTCTCCTGAATGTGACCTACCGAATTAGACTATTTACCCCGATTTGTAATCACATAAGCAACAGGACGGGTGCCACATGTGGAGCAGGATCTGCTTACCTTTTCAAAGCACCTGAGATCACCCCTAGTTTTTGGTGGGGTTCGTGTTGTTTATTCTTTAGTTTTCTATGTTGTGTCATGTGTACTATTGTTTTTCTGTTTGTCTTTTTTCATTTTTATCGATGGCGTTGTCAGTTTGTTTTAGGTTTGTGAGTTTGACTGTCTTTTGGTATCTTTCGTCCCTCTTTTAGTTAGATGTATAGGGGGAAAGTTGTGATCTCACAAAACATGTTTAGCCTCGATGCATTTGTGCGCCTGTCCAAAGTCAGGAGCATCTGGCCTCTGTCGTGTTTATTTTTAATAATAGTTCATTTTTATGTTTTGGAATTAAACAAAATGACAATTTACTGAACTAGTATACATTTTTATTTATGGGCCAGCTGAAGCACAACCTCCGGGTGCGAAATTGTACCGCTGTACTGAAGACCCATTAGTTGATTTCGGCTGATATATGCCCTTTAACATGTTTAATCGGGATGTTGCCTCTTTGATAGATATCAGTGTGATGTTTAGCTAGCTATAAAACCAGGTTTAATCCACCATTTTCTACATAAGAAAATGCCCGTACTAAGTTATGAATATGACATTTGTTATCCATTCGTTTGATGTGTTTCAGATTTTGATTTTAACACTTTATTTGGGACTTTCCTTTTTGAATATTCCTCGGAGTTCAGTATTTTTGTGATTTTACTTTTTTTAACGTATTCCCCATTTCCATTCTCAATTTTGTTTTATCGAATGCCATTTTTTTCGATAAAACATACATGGACAGGTTCTAAAACCTTACTTGTAGTCTAAACTCTTGGTGCAGAAGCCAACCCAGAAAAATGAACCTTAAATTCATATAACATCCTTTACACATGAATGGCAAATATTAATTAAAATCTATAAAGATACCTAAGCTTAAATATGCATTTCCGAGATATATGGATGTTATATAATCATCCTTTTGTATAACATCTAAAACAAATGATAAATGATCCTGCTTAAAATGATGATAAGCCACAACATTGTTTACTAGTATTTTTTAATTGATAACTGGCCTTGAAGCTCCATCTTTTTAGAAACTAATACATTATTGGAAAAACATTGATTCTCCATGATTCAACTTCTTTAATTGCTCCCGTAGGTAACAATGTTGAGACTTCTGAAATTATTTCATCCTTAATCAAAGGGAAATGTATTTCATTCTTAAAGTTGAACCTTGTGTCACAACAGTAAATTCAATTATATTAACATATATAACTGTATTTAGACACTTATTGAACAATACATAAATATAAATACTGGCATGCTGTGTAATAAATATATGAATATGAAAAATGTGAAAGAAGAAGAAAAAAGATAATGAGAAAAATAGAATAAAAATAATTATAAATAAACATGAACTATTGTAATGTTTACAGTGTGAAATGCTTGGGTTACTATAGAGTGATGAAGTTTTAACACATCCTTTTGTACAAGTTAAGAGTGTTTCAAAATTTTGTTGTTGCAGGGATGAACTAATCAAAATATAAACGGGTCCGTCTGTTGACTTGTGTAATATTATTTCTTTGTCTTGTATTATGATCATGCCTACTTCCTACTGAATCAGGCAATAGGTCTCTTAAATACTCTTGAGTTTTATTGTTCAAAATGTTGTGAAATTGAATAAGTCTATGATTGCGTCGTCTTTCAGATAATTTTCCCCATCGAGTTTCAACATATTCATTGTTTATACTTGTAAGTTTAGTACCTCCCGTGACGATACGCGCTGCGTCAAGCTAAATACTTTCAAGTTTAGCAATCAAATTCTGATTTTGAGAGTCCTAAAACGACATCGGCATATTCCCGAATTGGGCGAACAAATGATATGTAAATTTTTTCAAGTGAAAATCTATCAAGAACATTTTTCATTTTTCTCATTATATTTATTCTTTTGTAAGATTATACTATATATATATCAATATGGTCGCTCCAGGATCTGTTGTTAGAAGAAAAGACACCTAGATGTTTGTGTTTACTTACTGTATGTAGCTCTTTGGTATTCATATTTAATGGAGGATGAAAGGGTCTATTTCTATTTTTTTTTAAATTATCATACTTTTAGTTTTTTGGGCATTAAAATCCACAAGCCATTTCTATTTAGCAATTATACATCTTATCTAGATCGTCATTAAAATTGTAGCTGCTTTTGTTGGATTGTCAACCATAATATAGAATGAAGTGTCATCTGCGAATAGCTTTATTTGAGCTTGAATGTCTTCTACAATATCGTTTATAAATATCAAAAAAAGGAGAAGGCCTAGAATGGACCCTTGTGGGACGCCTGTATTAACAGGTAACCATTCGGAACTTTCACCGTTAATAACCACCCGCTGGACTCTATTTGTAAGATAATTTTCAAACCACCTTAGTGAAGAACCCGATATGCCCGCTTGTTGAAGTTTACATAGCAGTCCCTTATGCCAGACTCGATCAAACGCTTTACTGATATCACAGAATACTACCCTTATTTCTTTACCACTATCTAAAGCATTCCCAAAATCATTTGAAATGTTAACTAATTGATTAATCGCTGAATCCGCCCTCCCCCCCCCCCCCCCCCCCCCCCGTGTAAAGCCTGATCGATTTTTCGTTAAAATATTATTGCGCAAAAAGTGATTGTAAACATGTTTATATACACATCGTTCAATACACTTTGAAATACACTCAACAAGGAAATAGGTCTATAGTTTTAACGTCATTCGGTTTACTACTTTTTATAAACTACGGTAACATTTGCTCTTTTATATGATCTGGAAATGTAGACGTACTTAACGATAAGTTAAATAGCTTTCATAGTGGATACTTCAAAACAGAAGATGCTTCTCTTCACAATTTGGGACTTATTAGGTATGGGCCAGAAGCTTTTGTGCAATATTCAAATTTTCCCCAGATATCTGGTCCACTATTAGGAGGTATATAAAAGGTTCCGAGCAAAGCATTTTTATCTTTAAATTTAATTTCTAACCATATTGCTTCCAAGCTTTCGCTTTCAATGTCAATTTGACGTTGAACATGTATATGATTTTTACATAATCAATTACTTCCCCCCGTCCAACCTTGTGTGGACCTCTGTTATGACGGAAGGGGTGCTGGTAATTTAGGATTTCAATTGATTCGTCTGTATGATTATTGTTTAACCAGGTTTCACTAAACGCTAAAATGTCGAAATCAGAATATTCAGCTTGAATCAGATCTATTTTCGGGGATAGCTTTGTACGTTTAGGAGAGGAATTTAGACTGATTTTGAAAAAAAAGTTCACAGATATCTGACAAATCAGTTGAGTTAATTGAACTTTGAGAGGAATCGATATCGTCACTTGGACCTGGATTTACCTCTATTCCTGCTAGGATAAGCAAGATTTGAATAACAAATAGTAAAAATAAAATAATAAATAGTCTAACATTTCCACTTGTTGTTTTTTGTACATTCGAGTTTACATGTTTCATTTCTGAGGGTTAAAGTAGTTGATGCGACAACGTGCAGATTAACATTGATAACACCAGTGCCTGCGAGACACTTTTACAAGCGAGAAAAAGTAAAAAATATGAAACAATTGTGAGAACAAAAATTGAATAACAATGTGTTGTATGCATAAAGCATAATAAAAAGTATGCACATGTACATGGATTTAACAAGTTGTTTGGAGGAATGAGTATTCACATGTATAAATGATTGGTGAATGATACAACTTTATCTATACGTAGTAGTTCAGTACAACTGGCAATACCAGCCGTGTCAAATCATCTCGATTTAGTTGTGATTTCCTAATTGATTATGTGATCGCTGAATTGACAACATCTGTCCATACAATTTACAATATATAGTAAGCATACACGTTTCAAGCAGTGCATTTCACTGTACGTGTTGTTTAAAGTTTGCTTCTATACGATAAAATTTAGAAATTAAAAGTAATATCTTTTTTTTTAAAGTTTTTTTAGAAGCTTGAAGTTAGCAATGAAAGTTTCCTTACCATGGAATTTAAAATCATGTAAAAACAATCGTTATTGTTTTACCATTTTCACGCATGAGTAATTAATTTTACTACATGTACTATGAGAGTTTGTGTTTTGAACATCAATACGTTAAAATTTATCACGTGACAAAAAAGCGATAAAGGTAAGTATTCCGTGTAATTAACAGGAATGCGGTTGAATTACAAATTTTATGTATTATGAACACGAATTGTGTAGCATATAAGATACCAGGACTAAATTATATATATACGCCAGACGCGCGTTTCGTCTACAAAAGACTCATCAGTGAAGCTCGAATCAAAAAATGAAAAAAAGCCACATAGAGTACAAAGTTGAAGAGCATGTAATTATAGTGAAATAAACAAATAAATAAGCAAAAGAAACAAAAAAATAAGCAAAAAGTCAATTGCAGACTATTTGACATCACTATACAGATGGTGGGGGCCTAACCTTGACACAGGTTAACTTAGAGCAGACTTATTGACTGCTTTCTAAGTTAACTTGATTATTTGTAAGCAGACAAGCAAGTTAAATTTGTCGTTGGTGGACCAGACCTACGGTCTCCTTATTTTAGGACAGCTGCAGACATATCGACAGGTCTGCTCTAGACCAGACCTGTTGATAAGACTGTTTGTAATCAGTCCTGAGGACAGGTCTGCCCCAGACCAGACCTGTGGACAAGTCTGCTTTTGACCAGTCCTGGGAACAGGTCTTCCCAGACCAAACCTGTGGACAGGTCTGCTTCTGACCATACCTGTGAACAAGTCTGCTACATGTATTGACCAGACCTGAGGACAGGTCTGCTTATGACTGACTAATGTGTTTAAGAGTTTTCATATCAGACTTGAGTTTCAAAATTACAATATGTCAACAACATTCGCATTGTTTTCCCTAGACAGCAAATATGTTTACTCGCTAGACTATACTAGATATTATACAAAATTATTTTTTTAAATTTGATATATGCTTATATACATACAACAATGGCTATACAATCACATAGAGCTATCATAAAAGAAATGAGAGGGTTTTTTTTTATAAGAAGGCAGATAGAAAGATTATCCAACGCATCGGAACAGTTTTCTTATATCCTGGGATATCAACATCATTGTCGACGTTGGCTTCGTTCGCCGTTTTTTATCTGTCTCTTCCTGAATTTTATTTTATGCATTTACACATGCATGGATATTTCATAGTTATTCAACTTTTTTTTTTTTTTTTTTTTTTTTTTTTTTTTTTTTTAATATTAAGGTAGATGGGGTGTCTAAATTATAATCCATAGAATCTTTTAATAATTTGCCAAAATGTAGTTCATATCCTGCTTGTTTAAAAACATTAATAAAAAGAATTGGTCACCGGACTTATTTGCACGCTACAGGTTGTTCAAAATTGTCAAGATTTTGTATAGATTATGCATGGAAAACCCATTTTTCCGCAATAAAACGCAAACCACACCATAGAATTTTGAGATAAAATATGAGAAGATAGCTTCAATATTATGCTTTCAGATAAGAAAAAGAAAAAATGGGGTCACCGGACTTTTTTTCTTGCTACATGTAATATTGGGGAAATTCCTAACACATTCTATTGTAAAAGTAACACTATCTGGATTATCTGCCCTTGCATTTGAGTTGCCTCCCCTTATTTGACAAAGTTGGAAAAAAATGAATCAAACAAAATAATTCTTATTTTTGTAAAATACAATCATAAATATGATCAAACATGGCATTTTCTATATTATAATGAAAATTCTTACACAGGAATTACCTACTACTATAAAAATTTGCACATTTCATCAAAGAACTAGACCTTGCTTTCTAGTATTTCAAAATCCAAGATGGAGGAAGACACCCTATCTAACATAATTTATTAACAATCACCTGCTACATCAACCCTCAGTTGCCCAGGGAAGCAACTAAGGGAGCCCCAATTTTTACAGTCTCATTTGTCGGGGAAAAAGCAAATGAGAAAAAAAAACTCCCACTATAAATTATTAACATCAACCTTTATAAATATTATCTATCCTTGTACAAATGTACATGTACCTGCAATCATTATCGATCTATATATCTATAACTCTCACCATATATGATTATTTGAATAAAGTATGTGTTTTTATCTTCATTTATTTCTAACAAAGGCTACCTGTATTTATTAAGCAGTTTCAATTTTATCGTACATCAAGTCTTTTGTTATGTTAATTTCAATTACATTAAATTTCTGGTCGAGTGATCATTTACCACGTGCGATTTGTTAAAGGGATGTGTAGTTAATTCATAAAAAAAATGGATTAATGATTTAGATTCCCAATAAGGATTAATTTCAAAGATATGGTGAGTAAATATTTGTTTATAATATGAACCTGTTGATACATCATGTCTTGTTACAATTAGATGATATACATGAATACATACACAACAGAAATTACATGTAGGGAGTTGCGAGCAGTGTACATATTATTATTCAATCAGTATCATGTTTTATCATATTTAAAATCACCAATTTACTAATCCCTTTCTTTTGATATTTTGCGATATTTCTAGTTTTCCAGATAACCCATTTCGTGATTAAAAGCACCGTATCTAAAATTTGGGTATAAGATGCATCTGCATTAATGACCCAAAAAATTATACTTGTTTCCGATTTTTGTAATTTTTGGATATTTAATTTTGAACAAAATTCCCTTATTTTCTGAAAAATTTCCCGCCAAACGTCTTCCACCAGTTTACAATAAATAAAAAGATGAAATAGTGATTCTTTTTCATTGCAAAAGTGACACTTCCCGTGTGAGCGATTCATTTTTTGTAACTTTTCTTCAGTGTAAATTATATTATGTAGTAACTTCCATTGAAATTGTTTAATTTTCCTGTTAGCTAAATTCTTATTCAAAGTTTCCCAAATGTAATCCCATGGTAGTTCATTTCAAAAATGTAAATTCCACTTCAACTGACTATTTGGAGCTGTTTTACTCTCATAAAAGTATCTAATATCTTTAAGGCATAATTTTTTGGCATCAACGACAACTCTATTTTTTATAAATTGACAAGAATTTATTATTTTTATAGGTCCATCAGAATGACTATGCATACTAGAGTCTGTTTTTAAAACGTCAATTTGTTGAGGTGTTAACGAAGATTTAATGCGGCTATATTGTGCAATCCAATTCCTTTTATCTTTAAGAAAGGAAGTTTTAAAGGATTTATTGTTTAAGTCCCATATATCTTTATTTTTTTTTATTCCACTGGAGGCAAAATTTGCATAATATAATGCATGTCCCTTGAACTTAAATTTACAACTGCCGAAAATATTTTCTTTTAAAAGGTCCTCTTTCGTGACCGATTTTTGGATTTTCTGTAAGTCAGTCCAGGAAATTAAAAGTTCTTTATAATATTTGGACATTTGTATTTGTTTAAAACATGTAGTGTCCGAACAAGAACATATAAAAAAGTCTGTATCATATTTTTCGTCTAGTGAGGTTAACCAGTATTTTCCTATTGCATTCCATTTTTGTGTTTTTGAGTTGACAATACTGTACATACTTTTCACTTGTTTTGATTTAATAAAGTCCCTTAAGTTTATCATTACTATCCCCCTTTTTTCTTTCGGTAAACAGCACACTGTTCTAGCGGCTTGGTTTGTTTTCCCATCCCATATAAAGGACCATATAATATTATTTATTTGTTTTCGTATATATCCGGGATACCTCTCATTTCAATTTCGTATCCATTGACGGACAGTACAAAGGATTTAATTAGTAAGACTTTTCCCGTAAATGTGAGATCTCTTGATTTCCAAACTTCCATACAGCTTTTTATTTTTAAATTTATTTTTTCTAACCAAATTTGATCTAAGTCCACCCCGTTTCCATGTAGTACCCCTAATGCTTTCACAGGACGCTTAGACCATTTAATTTTGTTAAATTTTGGTTTTTTATTTCGCCACTTGCCTAAATACATGCCAACAGTCTTATCCATATTCATTTTAGCCCCCGAAGCATTTTCGTATAGTTTTAAAGTTTTAAATGTTTCTTCGATAGACTCCTCGCTTTTATTAAAGAGTTGAGTATCGTCAGCAAACCTATTTAGCTTTGTTTCAATAAAGTCCCTAGTTCTAGTAGGGAGTTTTATTCCTTTTATATTAAGATTGTTTCTAATTGATACTGCAAGTGGTTCTGCTTGCAGGATATATAACATCGGGGCTATTGGGCATCCTTGACGAATTGAACGGGTTATGCCTACGAATCTAGAAGTAAACCCATTCGTATGAATGCACGTCTTAGCGTTATTGAAAAGCATTTTTACCCAACTCCTGAATTTTTCCCCAAACCCAAATTTTAATAAGCAAAAATCGATCCATTCCCATTCCACCCTATCAAATGCTTTTTGTTGATCTAAAAATAATATCGCACCCTCCTCATCTTCTAATTCACAAAAATCTATAACATCTTGTAATAATCTATTGCCTTGAAAAATGTTGCGCCCTTTGACAAACCCTTTTTGATCGAAATCAATTATTTGCGGTAATACATGTTTAACCTTTCCGCGAGTACTTTGGAAATAATTTTATAGTCCGTGTTCAAGAGCGTTATAGGACGCCAATTTTTTATATCTTCTCTCTCCCCAGACTTAAACATAAGCGTTATCATACCTCTGTATTGAGATTCACAGAGCAAATTGTTGTCAAAAATTTCCTTAATAACCGCCCTGAAGTCGTCACTTATCAAATATCAATACGTTTTGTAAAATTCTTTCACAATTCCGTCTTCCCCAGGAGATTTATCAAGTTTCAAAATTTTAACGGCCTTACTTGATTCATCTAAAGATATTTCCATTTCACATATTTTTTTATTTTTCTCACTTAGTTTATGATCTATATTTTGTAATAGATTTTCTGCAGCATCCCTATCCCGACCCTCGGATGTAAATAATTGTTTGTAAAAAGACACTTGTTCTTCTACAATACATGTAGATTCTATATCGTCCTTATACCTTCCGTCTGAACCTTTTATTCTAGTCCATAATTTTCCAGCACCCCTCTTTTTTTCGAGTTTAAAGAAGTACCCTGTTGATTTTTCGCCTTTCTCGTACCAGTTAACCTTAGACCTAATTCTGACTGCCTCGGCTTTTTGGGCAGAATAATCTTTAATTTTTTCTTTCAAATTATTTAATTCGTTTTCATTATTGATAGGATGGGTTCCCGTAATATTATCTAACCTTTTTTCCCACTCCCTTATTTGTTTTTCTGTTATGTTTACTTGCTTTGCAACTTCTATAGTTATACTTTTTATCTTTATCTTAGTTTCCTCCCACCATTCTAGATTATTTTCGAAATGATTTTTTTTTAATTTTCAGTTCCCCCAAAAGCTTTCGAACGTATTTCTAAATAAATCCGATTGAATAACTGATGAGTTCATTTTCCACGTTCTGGGACCTCGTTCTGGTTCATTCGTTTTTATTTTCATGAACACACCGTCATGGTCACTGAACGGAAAATAAACTAGTTTTACCTGTTGTGATTTATATTGAAGCTGACTACCCGGCAAAAGTATATTGTTTTTATTTAGGGTATCGCTTTCTCCACACGTCTATTAACTCATTATGTTCAACAAAAGTTTTTAATTCATGTGATCCTATGTCGTCTCGTAAAGGAACTGGTTTTCGATCTAATTTTTTAATAAGAGCACAATTAAAATCTCCAAGAACGATATTTCTATTATTGTTATCAATAAGTATGTCCTTTTCAAAAAATGATTTTCTGTCACCCGCCAGATTAGGAGCATAAATATTGTAAATAAAAATCCCGTTATTACCTGGGGTTTTAACATGCACAGACATTGTTCTACCAATACTATCCCGTCCGGTTTCAGTAATTTCAAATTTAAATTTTTCAGAAAAAAGAATAGCTACCCCTTTTGAATTACTTGATCCATGATTCCAAAAACTCTCCCCCTTCCATTCATTTTTCCATTTCGTTTCAACATCGCTAGAGCTATGTGTTTCTTGTAAGCATATTACATCAATGTTTTTCTTTTTACACCAATAAAAAACGGCATTCCGTTTTTTATTGTCTACCATACCATTGACATTTAAACTAACAATAGATATAGACATAATACAAAGTTATATAGTGAAACAATGCTTTCTTTTGTTCATTCATTTTACGTGCTATATAATATATATATACAAAAATATTTATACACAAATATATGAATAGAAAGTCTCAACAACGGAGTAAGTTCGGTAAGGGCCATATTTGGCCCCGATTATAAAATTGAATTGTACAAGATAAAATATGTTTGAAAATGTCTTAAAGACATGTTAGAAAGTAAAATTTAACTATTTGGGTCAAAGTTTTATTTTTAAGCGTTGATTTCTACATCCAAAATAGGTCAAAATAAGAGATTTTGACGAAATTTGACAAAATTGGCCAGATTTCAACCAAATGTAGGACTAGGGAACATAGAGCGCAGGCGTCGACAAACTAAATATTCAAGTTAAACATGTGAAATGTCATTACAAACATTGTGTTCAAAAATCTTTTTTGTCGACGTATGCGCTCTATGTTTCCTGTCCAATAATCAATGCAAAATTTACCAATTTTCATTGATTTTTCGTGGGAAATCAAAATGAGTACTGTCTATGACGTCATCAGTAGAACGCCGGAACGTAATTTTTCAACAAATAAGCTTATTTCCTATCTAGTCAATGTATTAGCTATGATTCCTTGTGATATTGGTCAATAAATCCTAATTTGAAATTTGAGGTTAAATAGAAGGCCATTTTAGGATCTTATCGAACCTGCTCCTTTACAATCGTAATATTCTTTTCTTAGATATGACACCGTCACAGTTGACTGGGGTGAGCATACAACCGTAGCCGTTATTTCAACTATAATTAAGTAAACCACTTTATTCATTTTTCCAACTTGTGATCTAGGCCGAAACCCACATGGGTTACTAAAAATAATCATGGAAATTTTGTTGTCTTCGATCAAAACGGAAAATAAACATGTTGTATACTTTCCTTTTTCATGTTTTTGACAACACATTTGCAGTTTCATCGTGTAGTTAACGTTAGTGAACATACACAAGTTACAACAATTCATTGAAATATTAATCAATTTTACATTATAGGGTCGTAGTTCATGACATAGCCCACGTGTGTCCATGTAAATAAAGATAAGCATAGGAATTTTACAAACTGTTTAAAAATAGCATTGATTTGAAAAATGTTGACAAACTTGAATTATACAGATGCATTATAGCAATTTAGATTTTGGCTACAATAGAAAAATCATGTACTATATATATTGTGAATAGGTAGTTAGTATGATTTGGGCATCTTGGTAACTTGCTTCTCGCTTGAGCCTGGAGTGGAACTTGAACTTCGATTACGTTTTTTACTCGGGTTTTCATATTCACCTTCACACTTTGAATTTATAAAGTCCTCAAAAATATTTTCCATCAATTCTATACCGGATTTGCTGATATGAACCCCACTTGGGTCATTCAAGTCAAACAGTGCACGGAACGGTGTTTTGTTTGGAGCAAATTCGTCCCATAGATCAATATATTTTAGCACTTGACTTTTTACACAAAGTTTTTGTGTAAAGCTATTGACAGACCTCGCTGCTGTATTTAATGCTTGTATAGAGCTGCCCTTACCTCTTCTGGGTAGAATGCTACAGATACCAATGCGTGCATTTGGGTATTTGGTTTTTAGTGTATCTATGCATGTTGTAAGGTTTGCTGTTATTTGCTCGGTGTCACTTCTGTGCTTACTGGTGTCATTTGTCCCTAATGATAAAATCACATTAGCAACATAGTCAGAATTTACTATATTGTCAGATTGACAAACAAGCTTATCAATTTGATCAAGGGTGGTGCCTGATACCGCTATATTATTAATACTTGGGTCCTCAATTCTAATGCGACTGCAATTTGATGCACCAAATATTACTGTTTGAGAGGTTGGGAGGGTAGCGTTTTTTTGTTCAAACACAGTTTCAGTTGTTTTGTTTAATTCAACAATTAATTCTTCTGAGTTGTTATCCTCGGTAAACGAGTCGTTTTTATTGGCGTCTCTGCCTTCCTGAATGTCTTGTACATAGTCGCCATACATTTCTTGGTCATCAGTCTGACAATCACTTTGTATATGTCCTTCTTTCCCGCACCGATAACATAGTTTTTCGGAGTGGGGACAATCTTTTATTGTGTGTGTGGTACTATTACATCTATAGCATTTGCGTGCAGCTTGATTTTGACGGGAGGGTTTGTTTGTTCATCGATAAGAAGGATGATCTGTTCTCGTACAGTACGGACACTCTGTCCTGTTATTGTCTGCGAACATCCTGACACTAAATCTCCCGAATTTGGTTGCGGTTGGAATAATTGGGATACAGTTTGTTAATTGCACATAGCGTGTGCCGGTCTCGATATTTGTATCTTTAATTAGACCTCTGCGGAGGGACCCCTGCACAACATCACCAAATTTTGAAAGATGGCCACATATTGTTACGTCACTCATTTCACAAGGGGCATCTTTTATAGTCACATTAGTAACTTGCTGTTCTACGTCTACCATTCTGATGTAACGGTTTTTCAAGTTTATCCCTCGAGTGAGTAATGTATGTTTTGTGTTCTGATCGTGTACTGTAACTATACATTCTTTCTCCGTAATTTGTATGGTTTGTATTTCGTTTTGGTCTACCAGAGTTTTTAGTTCATTTAATACATCAGTATGTGTAATACCCTTGGTGAAACTAATACCGAAGTGAATAGATAAGTGTCGTTTGATTTGAGCTGTATGAGCGTCTACCGCCATTATGAAAACATGTAAACAACTCACTGGTTACTCACAAAAACACAATATATCTTCTCAAGTTATAAGGTTCCAGCAAATAAATCTATGAATTCTAGAGACAAAGTCACTACCACAATTATAATCCACAAATATCTGCCACAAGATGAGTAAATTAATGGAAATTCAATTTTTTACTCAGAGCTCTGAAAACCTGGACTTGGCACATCAAGGGCACATAACTCCTCCTAGTTATTCAACTTGTTTACATTGGATTTACTATTCTATTTTCCGCAGAATATTCTAACGAAAATTGTACCGTGTCGTGATACATATGGTGTGGTAAAACTATCAACAATCTCGTCAAATTCGGCAGATTTGTCGAGAGATTTGTCTTTGTCGATTTGATATATGGAAAGTCCCAAAATTATACTCAATGTGCAATTGAATTTAATACATTTGTAGTTGCAACTTGACGTTTAACTACAAACAAAATCAATCCACCGACATAACATAATAACAGTATATTATTCCAAAAAGAGAACCTCATATACTTTTTCTTATTAAAAGTACAAATGAATTCAGACATGTCAATGTTGGTACTCGGATGATGCGGCCTAATAGTTTTGTTCTACACACCATCCTGAATTACTATCTCTAGTGACTGTTCAATATTATGCTAACACAAATTTGTTGTTATTGTATTGCAATATTGCTATTCATTGTATAATACCTAGAATCATTTTGTATCCCGATATAAAAAAAAAATATTTTATAAGTTTGTATTTACTGGAGTTTCGGGTTGCATTTTGTCTGTGATTAAAGATTAATGTCGTAGTTTTGTAATAAAAAAAAAGGTGGATAAACAGTGTCTCTGCCTCTTAAAAAGTGGAATTGCTGTCAGGGACTCTGGAGTTAAATGACAGATGTTGGTATCTCCGATTACTGCTTTTAGCACTGTTTGTTATGTGTTAGATCTGGAACCTCTTCAAAGAAATTTAGGACTAGCTATTGAAATCTTTGTGTGATCAACACGTTCTGCCTCGTGTAATCAGAACCGAAAAATTACGAATCCACATCAACATCAAAACTGCAAGTTGGTTTGAACTGATCATTTGGAGAAAATCTTCGAGCTGAGCATCTGCTCTGTGTCAAACCCAAACAAAAACATGGCATAACAAACAAAAAGAATCTGGAAATAACTTTCTGTAGTAAAAAAATTGATGAGAAGTAGTAGATTCGTAGACGATAATCAACGAGCGACTTTAGTCGCGAGTTGATTATTGTTTTCGAATCCACTACTTCTTATCAATTCTCTAGCTTAACCCATTTCTAGTAAAACGACTATCTGTTTTGTGATCTGACAATGAATCAATAGAATTTTATGAACATAATTTCGTATTTTGTCTTTTTTATTCTCTAATAGCTGGAAATGATTAGATCCACACGGTTCATATTTATATTTAACTTAATATAAGTTCAATTTAACTTAAATGTGTTGTTATCTCCCCTTTTTAGTACCAGATTTTATATTTGTAAATAATTATTTCATTCAATGTTTAATCATTACAAATAATTTATATTGATAAGATTTTATAATTCATTCAAAAAGAAATATAATTAGTCGATTGATTTTATTTTATCTTTTTTGGAAAGTAAAAAGAAACAACTAATTACCAACATTTAGAAACCTGTAATGTATACATATTTAGTATTTAGCAACCTAATGAACAAGGTCAAGAACAATCCAATCGAATCTATTCAATCCATTCAGTCATGTCTCAGTCATTACAGCTGAACGGACGTGTTGGGCCAGATCTCCTTTATCCGCTTTCTCCGATGAGGGTTTACAGTTAGATGATCAACGACTTGCTACTTAAGATGACAGAAACCAATCCAAGCCGTACAGTAGACGTAGTAGTTGGTGTAACCGCGTTAACATGCACTCTAAAACCATTATATCATTGGGAGTGTTATGCCGATTAACGTCCGAGGGCTGTATTCTAGTTGTTTGGTGATTGACCTTCATTTCACTGCCTTACAGCTTTGGTCTTGATAACGTTTCCTGTCATCTTTATAATTACGTTCACGACTCATCTACCAGAACTCCATCATCGAGGTTAGCGGGCTGCCAAGCTGACCAAACTGGCCCTGAAAGCAGCCGTTGTGAAGAATAACAGCAAAATATCAAACAAACCAAACCAAAACATCTCACAAAACCAAGATGGCGACCTCCAAAATAGCGACCACCACCTGTTCCTGACCGATGCCGGCAAAAATTAATTAAATGCCCACCAAACGCCTTCGGGCACCGAGCCGACCATGCGAGGGCTGTATAGCCAGTCAAGGTCGTTGAAAACTTCCATTTGTTGTTGATGAACAAGGCAATGCCGTTTATATATCCCATTTGATTGCATTTACAACCCACATACAAAATGACTAAAAACACGTTACATCTAAATGAAGTGTAAATTTCACAATAATACCAATTCATTAGACACCAGTGGATGATTAATTAGATACAATGATTGGTCTAAACTGAGAAATTATATACAAATTTTGTGTAAACTGGTTTCCTTTCATTATGTTTTGATTATTTTAAAGTTTTTACATTTGGCATCCATCGTCAATCAGTTAATGAACTAGTATTATATGTGGTACGCAATCTGAAACTCAAGCAGGATTCCTTTTGCTACAAATGTACAATATATAATTATGTCAATTTTGCAATGTATCATGAAAGCTGTTCATAGCCGTGATCGTCTAGTGGTTTGTACCGAAAGAAATAAATGTGACATTAACAGTGCCAAGTTCAAGTCTAGTACCCGGAATTATTTTTTTGTAATGTTTTTCTCTACCGAAATATTGTTTTTAATCCTAGAGGTATCTATATTTCATTTTTACTATCATGTTGCCAATTTTGTTTCTGGTTTAACCGTAAAAGAAGAAGTTTTACAGTCGTAGCTTATCGCACCTTATTCACATAAGAGTGAGTTAAATGTTGATGTATATTTGGACCATTTATAATCAAACAACAACAAAACTATGTGATCAAAGTATAATATCATTATAATCATAAAACCAATAGTAAGCATTTACTATAATAAAAAGGGAAAAGCCGTGTACGTTAAAAGTGATAAGTGTAATGTGTACATGGATGTTTATTTTATCAAAGAATTATACCCATAAGTAATATTTACAATTCCTTGATTGTATAGTGTTTATATATTTTATTAAATAACAAAAAGACAGAAATACAGTTTATTGACATGCATAGACAGATATATGCAATAAGAGTTATATTTAAATAATAATTTATATCAGCACTCGTGGTCTAGTGGTATCATGCATAGACATAGAAAATACGCGCGAGTTCGAACCCCTCATGAGACACTCGCTTTTAAGAGGATAACATATCGTAGGTTAAAAATTATGATATTAGTTATCTTAAATTAACATGGTGGCCAGTGGATTCTTGAAAAATATTCCACTGTTAGAACAATAGACTGACGTCAGAGAAATGGGTTAATGCATTATCAACATCTAATGCCTAATTCTGACAACAAAATTAAGCCAACTACACAATGGTGGTCAATCCCTTAACAAAGAATCTCTAGGTTTCCTGCATTTTATAATCTACAGTGTGGGTCTGTCTAAGTAGTCAAAATCTCCCACAGACATGGCAGCATTTACAGCTCTAGAAACACGAGAAGAAAGTTTAGACTCAATCTCCTCTGTATACAATTGTGGGATTTCCCAAGCAAAATCATCATCGAGTTGATCAACCTGTTCAACAACAGGTTACAATACAGGTATATCAATCTCACTAAGTCCCAAATGCATCTGAAAACCATAATGCACGATCAAAAGAAGTATAATCAGCCATAGCAAAAACATCAGAAGGAGGTACATGTGCAAAATCATCCAAGTAGTCGAATCAAAGCATTTAACTGCATATATGTTAAAGTTAGCTTATAAAGGGTTATAACAGGCTCTTTTCATTATTTATCTATTAAGTCTTTAAAAAACTGAGTCAATGTATCAATATACTTACTCGTTGTAGAGATGCCCATATTAACTCTCAACACTGCTATTTCCTCTGGAGATTGTGAGACTGTGATATTTTGCAGCTTTACTGGTAGCTCTGGGCTTAGACTTCCATGAACAGGTTTTATGGTTTGTCACTTGTAAAAAAGCAGTTTTATAATCCTAATATGATTTTTGACTGTTTCAGAAGAGGGTTTCTGCAAAATAGGATTGGTTTTGCTATAAAATTCGTCATCTTTAATTTCATCAGCAACAAAGAGATGATGAAAATCATAGCCATCATCCCCATTAGTTTCAACTTTATTTGTGTATCACCATACGAAAGCAATGTATCTTCATTTTCAAATTTTACCTTTCTAATACATTATGAGTACCTGTACGGGAAAAACTTGTGCTAAATGTGAAGAGTACAAATGACCTGAAGATAACAAGAAAATTACCTGTTTATAATTATGAACATATCAATGATAACTGAAGTCAACACAGGATTGCTGACTACTGGGCTAGTTATACTCTCGGGGAATAAAAACTCCACAAGCAGTAGCATCGACCCAGTGGTTGTAAATAAACTCATCATTAATGCCAGGATTGATTTCGTTAAATAGAATACCACTGCTCAAAATTCATGAATCCGGTTTAGAAACTACTAGTTATCAAAGGTACTAGGCTTCTAATTTAGTACGCCGAGGAAACACACAAAACCAAGGGAAACACATCAACTATAAGTGGAAAACAACGAAATCACAAAAACACTGAAGTGCAACATAAAACAAACAATGAAACACACGCAAACGAACCATAAGATAACAACTGTTATTTTTTTTACTGTTTTTTTTGGCGCCAAACCTCGTGCTATTATGATACTATTATATATATACCAAGAAAATGACCACATTAAATGACACGAATGCCGTACAGTAAATGCAAAAACATTCAAGACACATAAATACACAAATACACAATACAATATTGAATTTACACATGCTGAACACATAATGACAATGAACACGTAAAACAACATAGAACAGCACTCACACACAGAAAAACAGATCCACGAATTGTCCATCAAACGACTAAATCAAAACCACAAAAGTGACGTCACAGGTAAATATCTAAACATTGGATATAAATCAAGATTAGGTTTGGTATACATCCTTGACAAAGTAAAGGTAAGTTGAAAAACTTTCTAACTTTCTGTTCCAAGGATACACAACACATTAACTATAGAAGAATAAGAAGTGAAATGATGTGTCCACTTTCCCCACAACACCAAGAAACATATTGACGAGTTATTAGGGAATAGGTGTTCATACACTACGATCAATATGATTAAGAATTCATCATTTAGATATGTTAAAATAATACAAATGGTTATATATTTCTACATTAACATTTCCAGTGATTCAAAACATCTTTATCATGTTTATGAATGAAAACTATATATTATCATAAAAAAAACGAACTACTGCTTAAGATAATTACGATTGGTTATGAAAGAAAAACAATCTTTCATCATGGTAACCTTATCAAACATAAAAAGTATTAGTTTGACACAATAGATGCACCATATTTCAACAGAGCGCACAAGATGAATAAAATATGACCACATAATGTGTACTACTGGTAAATGATTAAACACATGTTTCTACGAACATCAGTTTAATTTTTAGCGCCCCTGTTTATATACTAATAACCTCGTAGTATCTATAATTATTAATCAAAACATTAGCAGTAGTACTTAACTATTCATGTTTTCATTGGCTACTGTTACCATCAAATCGGAACCTGGTGTGTTGTAACTAAGAGGTTAGCCGTCATAATGAATGTTTGAAATTCATAAATATTCGATGGGTGCATAAGCATCTAAAACAAAATAAAACATACATCAACAACTTCATTTTATCATATATTATCGGATGAATGTTCCAAGGTCATTTGCATTCTTTCTTGATCTAATACATGAGCATATAAAAACAATTTATAGAAATGTAAGTCATATAAGAATTACCTTCATTCCAATATGTTGATAACGAAATGCTAAGTAATCTATATAAAACAACCAAAACAAATATACATGTGGGTATAATTGAATATTTCTGAAATTGAATAGTGTTGAATATCAGTTGGATTACATTGTATTTGTCGTATTTACGTCCGTTTTATCCACCATTTTCACCAACAGAAAATACCTGTACCAAAGCTAGAATATGTCAGTTGTTATCCATTCGTCTGATGTGTTTGGGCTTTGGATTTTGCCATTTGATTAATTACTTTCCGTTTTGAATTTCCATCGTCGTCAAGATGTAAGACAATAAATCAAAATGCTCAGATGTATTTATTAATTACCTATTTTATCTCCAATCTTATTTTTATCAAATTAAGAGTAACGACTCAAAAAACATTCCTTCATTTGTGTATTCTAAATCTCTGATATAACATTGAGTTTTATGGCATATGTCTAAAGATGTTTACTCAATTTCTCGTCTATTGGTTATCATGTGTCAGATACTATTCAATTTTAGTAGAGCAATATATTTATGTTTATCATGATGTATCAGTTAGATTTCGAACGTTGTTTTTTTTATTTTTACATAGTTTATTCTTGACAACCACAATTTGTGCTAGACAGAATTAAAATATATGAAAACAAAGAGCAAATGATGTTATCGATCAATAATATTTGAAATTGTTTTTTAAGGAAGGAGATACTGCGCTTCATATCGCGTCCAGACAAAGCAAACGTCAGACAGTCAAATTTTTGTTGGATAAAGAGTGTGATCCCCATATACTAAATAAAAAAGTAAGTTCAAAGACATTACATCTTTGTTATGGATAATAGATTGAAGTCTTGGTTTAATTTCTATATTACAAAATAAACCTCACAATGCTTTGTCAACTTTAATTCACCTATGCCCTTTCCTTACGGTTTGACAATTACATGTTGGAGAACAAACATATCACAACCACAACCATTACTCTGTGTGAAAGAAAATAACAATGCTTATTGTGTGTACGTCCGAAAAGCTTTAATCGCATTCCCGTTATTAGAGAGCTCCAAACTAGACATTTGAATGACATGGATGTATACATAAGAAACATTAAAAGCTTAACGACAAACAGGCCATGGAGGATCATCTGTGTCTAAAGGAGTTGTAACCATTGGTTCGTCGTGTAGTTAATTTCTGAACGAAGGAAGGTTTGAAGTAGGGTTATTACTTTTTTCAACTGTGCATATCCAATAATACTGCTGTATTACCATTTCTAAAATGTCAGTCAGTAGTGTTCTATTTAAAAGAACATCAACAATAATGTTATCCTATTTATTTGCTTTTTAATTATTGTTTGTAAAATATTGGAATTAATTGACCGTAAGCAGTAGTTTTAAGCAATTTCTCAGGGAAAAAAATGTAACATTTATTTGATACTGTTTTGGGGGTAATACGGAACGCAATTTATATCTGGACTTTGTACTTTGTTTGTAAAGACACACTGTTGAAATTCTACATAACGTAACAGTAAATAGGTATCAGACATAATTGTTTACGATAGACGAGCGTTTTGCCTACATAACACTCATTTGTCCGTTGTGTCAGTGACGCTCAAATCGTAATAATAATAAAGCCAAACAAGTACAAAGTGGATGAACATTGAGAACCCAAAATTCAAATTGTGTCAAGTACGGTTAAGGTTATCTATGCTAGAATAAGGAAGTTCTAAGTATTTTGAAAAATTCGAACTTGTATAATAGTGGTTTTGGTTCAACCTAAGATATATCAGAAAAAAAGGCAGCGACTAATACTAACATGATTAAAATTGCAATGAAGCGGTATTGTAAGAACGCATTTGAGTTTTATACGATAATTTAGAAATTATGATAGACATGTATAAAGCAGTTCTTAATTTTCTGTTATATTCTATAAAGTTAATATATATATATATAATATGTCAGGGTGAAAAGCCAATAGATGTAGTCAGCGGAGACCCGGACATACTAAAGCTATTAAAGGTAAAATATAAATATTTATCCTTTTTAGTAGTTTTTAATTTACTGACTGATCCTCTGGTATCTTTCGTCCTTCTTTTATTGAAAACAGATATTTTTAAGAGTCTGAGTAGTGTATTGACGTCATAAGACAGTTTAACAATTGGGTACAAATGTATCATTCATTGCAGGTAGTCGGTTATGACAGCATTTTTTTCCAACGCCTCTGTTCATATCTTAAACTTGGATATATAGAAATGCTCGTTTCAAAGATGAGACATTTTCCTATATTTAATTAAAGGAGTTTATTTGATAACCCATACTTTAAACTTTTTGATACAATGTTGATAGAATTTGAAAATAAATAATTCTTTTACCTGTAAAACCTTTCAGCAATAGTGTTATGTGTGGTGTATATGTGATGACTTATGTCTAAAATGTTGGTGAATATTGCTAAAGCTTCGTTTTGGCAAAATTATCTAAATGTATGACAGCATACTCTCACCCACAAACATTTTCCCTGTTATTCTTTGAACACCATATTCCTGCTTTTCAACCAAATTTGCAGTTAGCAAGGGGATTAGTCATATACAAAATAAAAAAAGAAAGGTACAACATTTTTCGGGATAGGATGGGAGATTCTATTTTTTTTTTATAATGTAGCACACCCTTATTACATTTTTAACATGCAGCTTCTCAAGGTAAAGAATCCCTTTGTCTTTTCACAAGTTCTTTAAGGAAAATGATCTATCAATGACCATAAACAATACTTGATAATTATCAATAGCTATTTCTAGAGAGAAACGCATCTTCTTTGTTGCTTCACAAGATTCATTTAACCTTAAAATAAGCAGTATATGTATCTGTATAGCAGGCAAGTTGAGCAATTTGGTTGGAAAGGTTTAGATCATACTTATTGTTTTTAAGCTGTGCATCAAAATATAGTAATTCACTTATCTTTTAAAATAAATTGGTATGTTTATTTGCTTATTGTTTTGACCAGCTGTAATTAATGTGATGCAACTTTTCGAGATTGATATACACTTTTTTACACAATACATAAATGTGATAGCTCCGTATGTGTTCATCTATGGTATATGATTCCCTGCTCTCCAAATCAGCACACACGGCAAATATCAGTCACTTGTTAAAAACTTAAATATGTCCTCTATCGATACACAGAAAATATTTGTTTAGGCCCTTTTTTTTTGAGTTCCTCAGTTTGAGTCGCTTAGGAATATTTACCACATTTACATAAAACAGGTATAAGTGTCATATGCAACATTTAAAGGAGACGTAGTATGATTGCTAACGACAACACTATCCACAAATAGACGTTTACTATAGGACAAATACAAAAATGTAAATGTGTGTTAATCTTAATAAACTAAAATCGAATATTTTTGTCTGAATGTTCTTTTGTAGGAATATGGAAATACACTTTTACCTGGTGAGTAGCATATACCACTTACTCCATGAATCGTATGGGTTGTTAAGTCAAATCGGTTATTCAGGATAAAGAAAGTATAATACAATGACACATTAAAATCAGCACTTTATAAATGTCCTGCATATGAAGAGCGTTTTCGATTGACCTTCATCAGGAACGCTCAAAAGCTATTTAATTGAAAGCAAAAGATGTATAAAAACCAGTACAGTTGAAAACGATAGAAAAATTATATTCGAAAATACCTAATGTAATATGTGCACAGGGGGGATACAAAAAAATGGTTTTCTTATTCAAAATTTATCAACGGACAATATAATAAATTGTGGTTAAAATCATGTCAATACCGAAGTACTGACCAAAGCGCTGATAAAATTATCGTAAAAATATTGTCAGCAATAAGGGTATTAAAAGAAATCGCCTCCCAACTCACATATATTATACCTCTTGACATTAAGTAAACATAACTTGCAAGAATAAATTGAAACATTTTGACAACTCTTTTTTGTTTGATTATAGTGATAAAAACAAATGTCATCTTTTTTCTTATTTCTGTTGAGCATTATTTTACTTCTTTGATTTGAACATTTTTTTTCTGTAATTAGTAAATAGCACACCAATCCTACATGTTTTCCCAAGTGTTTAAATGATACCTTATTTAAATTATTTAATGAAAATCTACTTGAATTACAATTAAGTGAAAATATTTTTTTAGATGCTCATATCTTATCAATCTTTCACATGCTGATCGTTGGGTTGCAAATTTGAAAACCCTAGGCTAATTTTGTGGATAACGAAAAAAGAAACAGTACTATTAAATGTGATATGCATCCCTTCATACTTTGAACGACAAAATTATTTCATGTCTACCTGTACGAATTTCAAACGCGCAATTATACACCAGTACTCAAAACTCTCCTTCCTTGGGTGCATTTTACATAGACAAATAAAATCGTATAATTTAATCAAAACGAGGATGTTAGTTTGATTTATGCCTTTTTGTGCTTGTTCGTTACATTTGTTGTTTTTATAGTGATTAAGATGATAACACAATGTTGACTGCTGTACCCCTATTTTTGACATTCTTAACTATTGTGTCTGTTTGTTTTGTTCACGCATCGGTGACAATATAATGGAATGTGATACGACTATCATACAAGTGAAAGCTTTAGCTAGCTATAAAACCAGGTTCAATCCACCATTTTCTACATTTGAAAATGCCTGTACCAAGTCAGAAATATGACAGTTCTTGTCCATTCGTTTTTGATGCGTTTTGTTATTTGATTTTGCCATGTGATTATGGACTTTCCGAATTGATTTTCCTCTGAGTTCAGTATTTTTGTGATTTTACTTTTTATTAAACATGTTAAACGTTGTCATTTGAACACATATATGCAAAAAGCACCAATACTATGTTTCAATAATCTTAAAAGCTGTTAAATTTGAAAAAAAACACCTTTATAACGATCGTAGTATAAATATAATAATCATTTATACCAAGATGTGAAGTGATCATTTATAAGCATACACATAAGTCATATACGTCGCCACTTACTTTTTAAGATAACAAACCTTCGTTAGTTCCATTTTCTATCTACTAAACAATTATCAACATCATATCATTTACCCCTTCTTATTCATAAATTTCAATGAAAGCGGATTGGTGTAAAGGGAAACAATATTCGTATGCTATCAAATACACATCTTATTTTAAAAGGAAGTAATGTTTATCCAACAAAAAAAACTAAAGAAATATTTGTTATGATATAAACAGAACGTATTTACCAGGTTTGAAAGATCAGCACAGATTAAAACAGGCGTTCATTTTCATATTTCAGTTCTCAATAAAACGTTCTGATCAATTCATGTCCATGCGATTCGATTATCAAGAGTCAATTTAATTGAATGAACTTACATTTTTAAGGCATGCAAATGAATGAGCAAAATAAGAACAATACTTCAACCTCAATGTAGTGAATTGAAATAATAGGAATGACGATTTCCTAGTTCAATAAACATAGTTTAGATAATAAAAATCATATCACAATTCATGGATTACATTAGCAACATATCATTACGAAATACGTATTTTATTTCGTATGTTTTTTATGAAAGTTTTACAGATTTCGCTGATTTTGTTGTTGACTTTTTGTTAGATATTCGGAATCCTTTAATAAGTGAATTGTTTCTAACACCTACTTTTCTTGTCATTATTTCATAAAATACATTTAAAAAGCCAGATTGCTAAATCCTATAAAATCTCTGTTATTTATTTGATAATTTTTTTAATAATAAAATTTGATATGAAAAATCTTAAGGAAAAAAAATTGCCCGCAGAGAATTTGATTTACAGTAAATTTCAAAAAGAAAACGACAGGGTGATTCAAACGTGCAAGTGCATCTTTGTATAAATACATGATCTTCTAAAGGACACTACACTCAATAAAATTCAAAAAAAAAATATGAGCTGAACTAATCATAATTGATAGTATAGCAGCCGGTAAATGATTGTGATTAGAGATTCCCAAGTACTTCAACATCAAATAAATTGTCAGATTTAAATCAACTACAAAATTCAAGCCCATTGAAGCTATCGTAGATACGGATAGGCCGAGCCCCACTTCATGGTTACCAAGATATATGATTCAAGCAGTAGTGCTAAAAAAGATAAAGATGTGATTTACTTTGTGTCAAACTTGTTTGCTGCACCACCGTTACATATCAGGTCTTAACATCTTTTGAAAGTTTTTGAAAGAACATGTACAGTTTCATATATCTATTTTATATATATAACTGACATTTAGATAATTAAAATTTAGGTCTTCCAACTGAAGTTAAAAAATTTGATAAGAAATCAGCCCAGGTATTCTCTAGTCTATTGAAAGAAGAAAGTTATCCCCACTTTGAGTCAAGACTTATGCTAGCTGGCGAACAGGGCATAGGGAAGACAACTTTAGCGAGATATCTTGTCGGAAAACGGCCTACAAGATTCAGGATTTCAACCGATGGGATAGAATTATACAATGGTCTTTCATACATGGACCGTGAATCAAAGGATTGGCTTGGTGGACTGCAAGGTAAAACTAAAACTTTTTATACAAACGCAGGACATACAATATACGGAAGTATTCTAGCTGTCTATATAGTTGAATCCTGTTTGACAATATTAACGTAATACATCATGGTTGTGTTTTGTCTATTTATGTGAGCCAATTTATGTCAAGTGTATAATTTATACTTTACTGTCGCAGTGTTCAAGATGTTTTGAGAGTCATGTAGTTTCCAGCGTAGTGTAAGAAAAATGAATACTTGAATAACAGGAAATATATGTCAATGTCATAACTTAAAATTATTAACATGATAAATATCCCGACTAAATAAACAATTGAAGTGCTTTAGAACTATCAAGACTGTAATGTCGTACTACAGATTACACTTATTGCAACATTTGACAAAAAAGGCTAAGACTTGATCATGTTGAACAAATATTGCCTTGTAACCAAACCATGTGTATGATTATAACATTACTACATTTTTCGATAGTCCTCTATTTAAAGTTGGACACATACATTTTCACCGTTTCTCTAGCGAAGGCATCACTATATAGTGTATGTATAAATAAAGGCAACAGTAGTATACCGCTGTTCAAACTCATAAATCCATGGACAAAAAACAAAATCGGGGTAACAAACTAAAACTAAGGGAAACGCATAAATATAAGAGGAGAACAACGACACAACACTATAATGTAATTACACACACAGAAACGGACCAAGCAACGGAAAAAATCCCACGAGAATAACAAATATAACATCAAAACCAAATACATGAATTTAGGATAGACAAGTACCGTGACACGTCTTATCGCAATGTCAATTTACACTCAAAAATAAGAGAAAACAAACGACGCAACGTTAAATTGCAACATATAATTTTGAATATTTTGTTATGACAGAATAACATGAATCATTCACTAAAAATTATTGTGTATTCATTTTTCTTACACGACGCTGGAAACTACATGACTCTCAAAACATCTGGAATTCAATGTACATTACACAAACTATGTAGCCTGAATCCCTAATATACCAATTGATATTACAAATGAGTAGAATGTTTAATTATTCGATGTGCACACAATTTTGTTGCACTATATTCGACAATTATCTTTCCTCATTATAATTTATTCTTTTATTTCGATTTTTGAACAATTATGTTCTGTATGTGTGTATTTCATAACTTGTTAGGTATGCCTGTCTTGGTAGTTCAGCTATGACGGATTTTTTAATATGGGCATTTGTAAGTTAGATAAGACTTCAAACAGCTGATGATGATAATGTAAAAAATAAAAATCATGTTAAAATATACAGGAAATATATGTCAATGTCATAACTTAACATTATTTACATGATAAATATCCCGACTAAATAAACAAAATGAATGATATCAGTTAAATAAATCCTAATTTTTTTATGATAATTCCAATTTTTTATGTAGATTTTTACAGTTTTGAAAATTGTCTTATATATAAAAAATGTGATCACAGATAAATGTAGTTTATTTGTTTTTTTTTCATATATTGTTCCTATAAGAGTAAGACAAACTTTGGCTACCACACTTTCATCCTTAGCGTTTGTCCTCCAGATATTGATGGCTTCAGTCATTATGTCAATACTTGTTAACCTTTATACTACAACGGGCCGATCGGGACGTACGACGTTGCCTTGTACTGCCAAAAAAACTGGTTTGGCAGACTAAGTTGATATGTAACTTTCAATTAGCCGATATGGCAGAGAGATAAGATGAATAAAATAAAACAAAAACATTGATTTAAGCTATAAAAGCCTATAATGACGTTCTGTAAATGCCCTTTTATTCCCGTTTCTGTTTTCATTTAAACTCGGTGTTGTGTTTGTGTAAACAAAACACAATTACGTTCCCATTGATAAAACTCAATATTTACATGTACTTTAAATCATACATTGTCTGCATGCAGTCGATAGTCAATGTAGACCTGCCTTGTATAGGTTAAGTGTACACAAAATCCGTTAAATATGAATTTTACCATGTATATTCAAAGAAAAAAATGATATTTATAATAATTATCTATAAAGTTCTTTAATTATTTGTCTAATCTCGATATATAGCTTTATTATGAAACAAAAACTTTAGGTAGCTGTTTTAAACCCCTTATCAAGACTCAAAGCATCAGCAATATTATTAGTATATCGTTTGAAATATGCCTGAAATATTAGCCACTGGTATTTTCTCAATCAACAATTCCCTCTTAAATGCATGACTCAAATATATGTGCAGTAAACTGAACTGTTTGGCTAGTATCCAGATCCGGTAAAATGCACTTAAAGAAAACCAACATAAATCTGCAACATGTGCAATGTACCAACTGTAATTTGTTAGCCAGAGCCGTAGTTGTGAAGAAGTATCTGCATGGTAATATTGGGTCGTCATCTCTATCTTGCCTTTTTTTCTTTCTATTCGCTCCAGGCCTTTTGAATTAGTTTATTCTGACTTTTTTTTACATAAACTGTCATTAGCTTTTTATTTTAGGAAAAGTGACTTATCCTGCCTTTTTTCACTCAAAACTCTGGTCCTTCCGTGTTTTTAAATAACATTATAGTCCACCTCCCACCGCCTTAAATAAAATGGAAGTTTTCCAAACATATTGCAAAATCCTATTTTTCCATTTTCATTTTAAAGTGCTGCAATAAACAAAATGGCTTTCATAACTGCTAAAAAAGTTGCCTACAAATTTGAGTTGATTCTATGTAATAGACATCTAAATGACATAAATATAGTTTACAAGTGTGTGCAAATCTGGTGTACAAGCAATTAGAATAGGTGTATAGATGTGAACAAATTTGATGTGAAACCAGTGGGTTTTGAACATTATTGTTAAAGGTCACACATGGTGGTTTACGGTGTTATTCTCATTGGTATATAAACTTACCATTTCTTCTTATTTGTATGTTATGGAGCGTTGTTATTTTCTAACCAGATAAAAAAAATAAAGTATTATTTTTGTACAGAAATACATAAAATAGATTTATATGAAATAGATATGGCCAAAAATGTAGATGCAGAATAATGTTTGTCATGTACTGTTTTCTATTTAATGAAGGTAAATCTAAAAAAAAATTAAAAAAAATAAGGCAGTGAGGGCATAACATTTATTGAGTGTTAACTAAAAGAGATATATGTATGATTCATATTCAAAAAAAATATAAATGTTCTTGTTTTTTTAATTTTTTTTTCGTTTTAAGCATATATTCTTTAAGTATTTCATTCAAAGGTAAACTGATGCAACAGAAAAGTGCACCACAGACAACCAAAAGTCATGGATATCGTTAACAATTTAAAATTCTGAGGATGGGAAAATTGGGATAGTTAGATAATGAAAATGAATATTAAGTTCTGTGAATACTAGTAGCTATGAAAAAGCCGGTGTGTAAGTTAATATTTTGGCCAGCAAAATGCAGGACAATTAACAAAATGAGTGTAAATAATAAAATAATTGTACTTACACAAAATGAGGAGACAAAAATAATTTCGGAAAACTTTCTCCCCGTCCTAAATTGGTTCTTTTACCATATATACCATAGAAATGTTGTCTAAAATGACTTATTCATTTCTTCCATCAATCTAAGATTTTTATCACTCGAACCTACAGACTTTTTTTTCAATTCTGCATGGTGGTTTATTATTTATACGTAGAAATTTAAAAAAAAAGGTCAAGTTCCCGATAAAAACATGAGGTATATTTTAAAAGTTTTCGCTGTTGTATGAGTTATAATACGAATAAATATGTAGATTTAACCACATTCATTTGTTTTCTTAAAGTTAAAGATTACACTGGACAACTTGTTTTGCTGTTCAATTAATCTTTTTAAGAGAGGTTAGAGTGATGAAACTTCGTCAACATCTATCTAAAACAAGACTATGGTTTATGGGTTATAAGACATTATTAAGAAATTGTTCGATTCTCGATAGAGACCTACTAAAACGACGAAGTCGAGAAAAGTGTTGATGATCCATAGCTTTCTTGAATGACTAAAGTGACACGCTGGTCATTGAGTAGAACAGTATGTACTTTAGGCATTACAAAGGGCTGCATGAGTTGGTATGAAATCTGTTGAGATTCTGTTTTCATTCACATCGAACATGTCTCCATTTAAAAGAATCGAAAAAAAAGATTAGTCATGCTTAATGTTTGAATAATTAAAGCAAAGAATGCATAACTACCCGATATTTGGTTGATTTTCTTTACAAATTGAACGTAACATTAATCACTTATGTTAACTTGTTTCGTGATGGTAAGTTTGTATTAGTACACTATACAACAGTATCCTTAAATAAAAAATCTGACTTTCCAAGACAATTGTTAATTCGGATTCGAACGCACCTGAAAACGAGATGTTGATGAAAATTGGTACGCATTTATATAACTCGTTTGAAGCATAAGAGTATTCAACACCAAATATCAATAATATGTTTTTCTCCCAAAGTTTATGTCGATCACGTGATTTAATCATTTAATCACATCAAACCGCAATTTTGAGGTAGTTTTAGTTTTATTTTCGATAATATTACAGTAATCGAACGTTGGTTGATCCAAGCAATGTAAAATGAAGGATCCCTCTTTTATCAATTATTTGAATGCAAGTTATATCCTATTTACACAAACCTTAATTTAATTGACACGAATAATTTGAACATATACAGCCTAATTAAAGATACATAATGAATTATGAGTAAAATATCTCATTTGATTTGTAAACATGATGAAAATTATACATATTCTAACTTATGAATCATCACATGATATTTAATGTAGCTGATCCTAGAAGACGTGTGTGAATGAATGAAAATAACACTAAGTTAGTAAAAAATCATATGTACTGAAATTTTAATTAATCATATATTACACATATAACACATTATTATTTTCTGATAACATGATGTATCTTGGTCATGATAGTTGGACATTAACATGTAAAAAAATGAATTACAATGAAAAGCAATTATTAAACAAGAGATCATAACTGTTACATGTAAGTTGTGAGTAGTATATATACGCTGGACAATGTTTATAATATTATAGTTCTACTTGATTTGCATATATCAATACATGACTTGCTTTGGTCAATTGAAAATGTTCGCTTTGTTTGCACTTCGACACACCATCTTTTCGAAACTACTTCAAATTGGTAATATTCACTGCATGCACGGACCCTGTATTGTCAGGAAATAGGGACAAAAAAGCATAACAGTTGTTTCTATTCTAATGCATTAACATGATTTAAGCTTCGAAAATAAATTGTATGAACATTAAAAAAAAACGTCTGCGAAATTTCATAATGATTAATCCTGGTTAACTATAAGTTGTATGTGAATTTTTCTTAAAAAATTCCTTTAAATCCGTAGATTCGTATGTATTGATATTTTAACAGCCTGAAGCGCAGCCGAAGATATGCCTGAGTACTGAAGGTGTTAGAATATCCATATCTACGGATATAAACGTATTCTTTTTAAGAGTTTAGAGAAATTCAACAACCATCACCCAGGAGATTATAGTCTTTGAAACAACGCGAGTTAACCATTCAAAACCCTAGTCGTATACTAAGTATAGGATAAACATTGTATTTAATCCTACAAAATAATATGATTGCATTATAACTATCAATTTTAGATTTCTCCTTAGAAGAAATACTCGTTAGTAGATCCCTTTTGAAAGAAGAAAAAATAACGAAACAAAACAAGTTAGATGATATAACACCAACCATTCAAGATATACCAGTCGACGCACAAATAATACCATTGCCGGAAAGCAGTAGAAACATAAGACTTAAATCAAAGGACACATTGATTTCCGACACAACACAAGAATGTTCAGAACATGATGGTTTGTTATATTATGAAATTTCGTATGATTACCTGTATATGTAGTTTTGTCATTTATTTCGTTCTGTCAAATTTTACTGATGTACAGACATTTATTTATCTTTCATTTCATACATTATTTCTTAGGAGTTTGCCAGAAAATATCTTTGTGTCCTCGAGAAATGTGTTTTTTTCTTTCTGTAAGATAGTCATTTTGAATTGCAGCAGCATGTCAATTTGAAATAAGTCGAATTGGATTTCATTTTTCACATGCAACCTTGTAATATTTTAAAGGTGAAAGCAACCTAGTGTGTGGTGATCAAGAAGTTCGAATTCATATTGGTAAAACATATATTTGCCTTATTAAAATTATTTTTTTTCTAATCGATTGCTACAATTAACAACTATGATTTCTCAAATTGTAAATATAAATTTGGTAATGGAAACGGGAAATCCGTCAAAGTGACAACAACCCAACCAAAAAGCAGAATAAAAATAATGCAAGTAGAAAACAGAACTAATACTTATTGAAAGTTTTACCTTATTTTAGAATGAAAAGGTAAAATACACTAATGAGAGGTCTAATGACAGAAAAAAAAAGTTTTTCTCGTGAAATTATTTATATAAGAATATCTGTTCTTCGTCCACTTAAATCATTGTTGTTTAATAATTTTAATATAAGTGGCATTGGGTTTTGAATGTGAAAGCGGTCCACAAACGTTATCAACTCAAAAATGAATACATTAAGTGTGAAAACTGATCGCATAATTTTATACATGTAAAGCTCTTTCAAGATAAACCTGTTTAGTGACAAGACTGTGTGAAAGAGGGACGAAAAAATACCAGCGGGACAGTCAAAATCATAAATTGAAAATAAACTGACAAAACCATGGCTAAAATGAAAAGAACAAACAGACAACCAATAGAACAAACAACACAAAATAGAAAACTAAAGAATAAACAACACGAACTCCACCAAAAACTAAGGGTGATTTCAGTTGGTGCACTGGAAGGGTAAGCGAATCCTGCAAATGTGGCACCGGTCGTGTTGCTTATGATAAAACAAATCCGGTAAAAAATGTTTATGTTAATGATGTTAATCCGGTCTAATTCGGTAAGTCACATTTATAAAAAAGAAAAGATTGTAGTTAAGACGTATGGAACATATCCGATATCATTTGAGAAACGGTTATTCCATAACGGTCAACCAACTCGTGATTGCGTCCGTAAAATGTACGAAGAGATTCTTGATTGTATAGCTTTCTTGTGAGCAACAACCCTCTATCAAGAAAATCATGATAGTAAATGCTAGCACGAGAATATCGTATCAATTAGGAGATATATACACCGTATACAGGTGCTGCTGGAATGTTGCTACTTAGAAATGAAAAGTTCACAATTGGAAAGCTGACATGATCTCTTTTGTCGTAAAGTTTTGTTTTCAACCAGTAAATGTATTATAGTTATACATTGAAAAGTCGTCCCTCTGAGCAATGGGCATTATGTAAATATTTGTATTTTTCTTGGTTTCTTTTGATTTCATATATTTTTTTGTGATTTTTTTTTAGTTTTAGATTTTAGACAAACTTCATATTCGTCAAATGACAGAGACCGTATCAATGACAAACCAATTGATGACTCAGACGGTTCTGAAGCGAAGTCAAATCTCACTGGTGAGATGCATATGCATACTGTTACTGAACCTGGAGTTATCAGAAAGCTGAAAAATATGTTCGGGGTTTCAAAACAAGTCAAAGAAGTCAAAGTGTCAATCTCAAAAGAAAAGTTTTTAAAAATGTCTTCTAAAGTTGGGAAAAAGCAGTTGCACAACAAAAAGATAGCACCAATAATTATCTGGGATTTTGGAGGGCAAGATGTTTTCTATTCAACTCATCAGACATTTCTGACATACAGAGCTATTTACATGGTAGTATTGGATGGAAGTAGAAAACTAGATGATCCCTGTCCGTATGAAAAGTATCTTCCAGGAAAGGGTCAACATAAAACAGGAAGAGGTATTTATATATATTTATTTTTATATAAGCATTATCATGAAGTAGTTGTTAAGATTACAGCACCAAATTTTAATATAGTTTTTCAAAAATATATAAACTAACACTTGACATCTTTTAAAACATCTTCAGAATTTATATCATTATTGGAGAATTTGGATTTGGAATGAAAAGCAATTACGTCTTTGATCAGTGTTCACCAAATTATAATTTGTTCTTTCCTGTTTATTCTTACAGATTATCTACTATTCTGGATCAACACCATTGTTACTTACTGCAAGGGAGGTAATCAGGGATTTCCTAAGATTATGGTGGTTTTAACGCACAAAGATCAGGTTAAAGCTGTAAGTATGTTACAGTGCTTTAGTTGTTTACCGTCAATTGGAATGGTGGCAGGTTTTGACTTTGATTCATATTGTTGTTACGTAAACAAATAAAAAAAGAAAGAAGAATACTTGCCTTGCTATTGTCAATAATTTACAGCTTATTGTTTATGCAAAAGTCTAACGTTAACACATAGTTCACCAACAAATAAGCCAAATAAAATAAGTTATATTCTATACTAATAGTTGATTGTTTTGTCTCTGACGAGCATATAACGAAAATTTCATACTTAGGTTTACTAGTGCATAGATTTTCTTAAAGATACCAATTTGCATTTCTACTAATAATGACGGGAAGCAAATAAAACAACAATAAATTACTAACAGGGTATCCATTTCCTCAATTATTTGTTTTGATGATATAACAACAAGTGTTATAATTTTATATTTCTTTCTTTGAGTAGGGATTTTGTTTTATTTTCCTAGTAGTTCAGTATTATTGTGATTTATTTTTTCCCAATATACATGATATATTTTACAACATGATCTGGCTTGAACACATAAAATAACACCATACCAGCGCTACATCTAGATATGAGGCATTTTTGGATTACAACTATGCATTTCTTTATATACCGATAATCAATAATTGCATTAAAAGGAAGTTGAGGTTAAAATAAAAAGTGCAACGTAAAACAGTTCTTTTGTGTTTTTTTAGCATGATGTTGAAGAAAGACGACATGAAATATTTGCAGAAATCTACAAGATGTTTCAACACACGCCATTAGAACAGCATTTGGTGATTGAGGATCAGATATTTGTCAACGCTAAAGACGAAAATGACACAGAGATGGGGAAGATAAAGGAGGTTATCATGGGCGAATCAGAGAGACAACCAACATGGGGTGAACTACTTCCAAAATGTTTCATCCCTTTAGAGTTAGAATTTGCATCGCTAATCAGACGCAACATTACCTTGATAACCCTAGAGCATCTAAAAAACATAAACGCATTGCAGCCTATAAGACCGTTGTCAGAAGATGAGTTGAAGGTTTTTCTGAATTTTCAACATTCAATTGGAAAATTACTGTACTTTGATGAACCTAAATTGGACGACCGTATTATTTTGTCTCCAACCCTTCTCATTGATGCCTTTAAATCAATTGTTACAGACAAGCAGTTTTGCAAAGGAGACAAAAAGAGAGAAGAAATGTGGGATGCAATGGGAACGAAAGGCGTGGTATCAAAAAACGCAATAGACGACGTTTGGAAGAGAAAGAAATATGCAAAATTCAACAAAGATAAAGATTATCTGTTAACTGTTATGACTCATCTGGACATATTGGTAGAACCAAAGAGATACGATACTAGACGAATGCGTATGCCTGCAGACTTTTACTATGTTGCAAGTATGGTACGATGTAGTGATGATTCCGGATACCTCCATTCAGCCGACATCACACAACGAAATATTGCCATTGCTTTTCAATCCACATCATTGATGATACCTCCTGCTTTATCCTTCCGATTTATAAGTTACTGCTTATCTGTCTGGTCGGTGAAGAGATACAGAGAGACCAATAGGGAAATGCTGTTCCACAGGTCAGGAGTGTTCACAATTGATCCTTCTTTGGATATGTACATTCTGTGCGAAGATGACAAGATTTCTGTCCGACTTGTTCATGCCAGAACAAACGCACTCATAATGAGGGATCTTGCTTCCAGTATCAATGAATGTTTAACATCTGCCTTGGAAAAAATAAGTCAGTTGTATATCAGAACAAGTAGCGACCAGAGGCATACCAGTGATGCATCCTTTGTGACCAATGCATGTTGTAACTCACCAGATAAGACATGCATCTTACCATTCGAAAACCTTACATATTTAGACAAAATCTGGAAATGTCCTACTCATGGCATAGAGCACAATATACATTTGATCAAAACGTGGATACCAGGAAAGGTAGGTATCGTACCAAAAAATTATAAAGACGGTAAAGAATATAAAACTATTGATTGGTTATATTAGTATCTATATTATACAACTAAAATGAATCAAGTCCCCAAAGAATCAACATAAAAATAAAACACGTTAAAACAAGCCAGTATAAAATGAGGATAACAGTCTTGTATGATTCAAACATATATAATTATGTCTGCATTCCTTCCGTTATTTATCTTTTACCCCAGCATATTCAGTTATGTATATATTCCTTCAGTTATGTAAATATTCCTTCAGCTATGTATATTTTCCTTCAGTTATTGATATATTTCCCCGCTTATGCGTTTAAATAAAATCATGTTATATGAGTCCTTCTGTGATATACAAATAAAAAATATTATTATTTTTTGGTATTCCAGAATGTGGTACTTTTTTTTATTTCTATTAGGAAGAAGACAAATGTGACCCAGGATGTCCAGGTATTGTATTCTAATTTTACAATACACTGTTCTGCTCTTTTTTTTTCTTTTAATTTTCCATTCGTGTTTTTTAGATTTGTAATGATTTAACTTATATTTTTCTTAATGTTAATTTGAATATAATATACATCGCCAGTTCCTTATTTCTTTCTTCAAACGTATGAAGTTGTATATGCAAATATAATTGATGGACCTGAAAAGAAAGTCGGTATGCACTTGCATTTTGATAAAATATACATCTTTAATGAAAAAAATCAACCCTCTTGTTTTGAGGTAACACAATAGCAAATATGTGTTAGAAATTGTGTTCTACATTTCCATTTTAGTTGCCTAATCCAAAATAGAAATGATACTTGTATCCAAAAATACAAATGTTTTATATAGAAGAAAGAATCGGATTGTATCCAAACTTAGTAAATATCAACTGACAAAACTGCCGTATTAAGTTTTATTCGTGCTTCAAACATTTAATTGGCTCGTAGTTGTAGATCATGGTTAACGAGTTATAGTGTATGTAAGTTCTTATATACCTGATCATGTCATTTGAGACTGAAATCATGTTTTTCTCATTAATTACAATTGCACATGCATTACATATTTGCTTTAACAGTCTATCGTATTGATATTACCTGTGTCAATTTTCTAGGTCACTTTTTCTTAACTGCGGCTGCATAAAACATTTGGCAGTTTAACATTTGAACAAAGAAGAGAATCATTATTAACTTCAATATTTTTCTTCCAACTACCGATTTAAACTACCGCAATAGCAATATGTTCGTTGGCAACATAGTTAACATCATTTGTAATATAAATCGATGTAGCAATGATTTTTTGTCCTTTCTTTATTGCAATTACAATAGCTCTGAGTTCTGAATAAAACAGCGAACTGTGAAGTCGTTTTTCTCAAGTGAACGAATCATCAGTGAGCACCCTGAATCATCAACTAATCGAATGCTCAGCATACCGAAAAATGAATAGATATGAGGAAAACTTAAAATTGAGTTAGCTTATATTTTACATCGGCTGGGTCAGTGTTCAACATGTCGCGCACAGAGAGGTATTTGAATTTAACACAGTGTTATTCAAATTATGCCTCGAGTGTTAAACGTCTCTTTGTCATAAAATTCAATTGTTCTATTTTTTTTGTTTGATGATCATGAATACTTAAGTATCTCTTATTTTTTCTTGAACATGCATTAAAAGAACCAGTTTACAGTTATTTGAAGTCACATTACTGCAAGTAGTGTCGGTCGTCATAGATATTTGCTTTTTTTTTTAAATTATTATGCTTGATAAGTAGTTTAAAATTTTGAAAATTTAAATGCAAGCAAATATTAAAAAAACATTTGGTGGCCTACGTTTGTTTTTCTGATCTTTGGTCGGATCTCTTTGACACATGTCCGTTTTCAATTCTATCATTATTTTGTCGGTAACTACATCTTTAGAAATCTTAGTCCAGTTACCAGTATTACAAATGGTTGATAATGTACATGAAACAAGAAGCAAATTAATTGTTACGTAATTTAAAAATACCACTCACTTATTTACTTGATAAAATTAAGATGCCATGGTGTTGTTAATTGACATCTTTAGTGTGAAAATGTAGAATACTTAAAAACAATGTAAACCAATCTATTCAGAAATATAGTTCTCTCTTTTTTTGTGCCTAATAGTGCAATATTTTTTTTTACATGAGCATGAGAATCAAACAAAATAATTAAACACCAACAGACCAGACAGCCCACTTAAATATTCCTGGTGCATCGCCATATGATATTTATGACCAGTGATACAATAAAAGGAATATATGGATTAAAATTAAGAAAAGTTTGCCCATATAAAACGAAAAACAGACACACAAAAATTGGTTTCCGATATTTTAGTTTAATAAGATGAGTAAACATGATAAATAACAACTTTTTCTGCATTAAAACATTGAAGGTGGATTGTTGAAGAGTTTAATCTCAAAAACACGCAATAAGTGTCTGCTGAATGAAACGTTGTAGTAAACGGTTTGCAACCAAACCAAACCAAGAAAAATCACGACCTTACCCGAATAAGTTTTGTACTGAATGACTTTGTATTTAGACTTGTTACGTATGTGCTAATTGTTATACAGACCTTATGTGCTGAAAGATAGCTCTAACTGTAATTAAGTATATTATTACGCTGAGTTTGGAAACATCATTACTTTTACGAAGGAATGTCACGATCATATTCTAACCTATTACGTTTTAAAAAAGTTGAACTATATTTCAGTATTCAAACATGTATGAAGCACGTCTTGGTTATGATTATCTCAATCCTCTTCAAAAGTTATATTTGCTTGTATTCCTATCTCGTAAGACTAAACCATGGAAGTTTGACTTTTTCATTTTGATATCTGCATTTTATACCTGCCATATCTTTATAACAGTTACAAATGAAGAGTTTTTGAAAGAGTTACCATCAGACCTACATCTACGTCGGTTGTCGTTAATGTACAACAGCAATGACGTCAGAGAACTGGCAATACATTTAGGATTGTCGGCGACAAACATAAATATGACAGTTGACACAGGGGATCAAGCATTATGGAACTTTGAAGTATTTCGACGATGCAGGGATAGCCATGCGGTGACTTTTAAAGAAATTAAAAGAACAATTGCAGCAGCTGGAAAGGGAAACATCCATACACTTTGCAAGGTTAATATTTGTAATGAAACATTAACAAAACCCTGTTGCTTCAATCGAATATCATCTCTAGTTCTTCAATTCACCCTTTTCAGGTTCAATACAATGCCAAGAACCGCATTTTACCCCTATGTTCTATTTTTAGCCCTGGTGGCCATTTTGGTTGGTTGACCGGGACACAAAAATACCTGTTCCAAGTGAAAAATATGACGTTGTTGTACAATCGTTTGTTGTTCTTGTGATGTTGCCAATTGAAAGGGGAGTTTCCGTTTAGAATTGTTCTCGGAGTTACTTTAAATGGGGATCATAAAAAAAAAAGAAAAACAACATTGCAAAAAATTATGCGATTCCAACAGGGTAGCACTAAAAATACTAATATCGTCTCATATTTTTTTTTATAATCAAAGGTTGACACGTGAACGTTCAAAGACAATAATGAAAAGACAAATCTAAATTTCATTGGATTTTACACGCAATTAAAATTGGGTTATGTATTTAAAATCAGTCATTTTTTTTTTGTAAATGCAAATTACCAGAAGAAATATTTTGTTTCCTTTAAATCCCAAGGCATCTTCATTAAACAATTACGTTCAGATACCGACAACAAAATCCCACCTCAATTGGTGTTCAGATGTGATGAGACACACATTATTTAATGACGGTCATGTAATTATGTCTCACTTGTAAATGATTATAAAATTTTAAAATGTAGTAAACAGTTCAACAATGACAGCGTGTAATACTATCAACAGTAGTTTACTTATTTGTATATCTATGTTATAGATGTATAAGAGATAAGTTAAAGTAACATACAACATCTTAAACATTAGAAAAATTTAAGAGCAAGATTTGCACAATTTGAACAGTTGTACTATACGTTATGATTGTATTTTATATATGATTGTATTATCTGACAGTTATGCAATCAAATTAAAATACAAACGGGGGTTTTGGTCTTATAGAATCGTACCATATATGAAAACAGTTGATTTGTTTATGCATCATATATAATGTATTTTGTTTTAAATATTTGTATTCTCATCTTTTACAGCTTGTGAAAGGTGATTTTATTGGTTATGGTAAGTTCTACGAATCAAAATATATAGTAAAGATTTTATTAAAAATCATAATTGTGGTTGATCAATATAAACTTGAAACAATCCCTTTCAGAGTTTCTCGATTGTCATATCATGAAATGTTGCCTATTACCGGGTTTCTCATTCCAACACGATAGTAACCACAAGTGAAGCTGGTCCTATATATATACAGTTAACTGTATCATCTCAGATCACACTTGGTGCCTACAGTGGCCTGTGTCCTTAGTCTTCGATGTTGACCAATGGCTTATTTTGTGGCTTGTTGATAGTCTAACACTTTATTGTGTTATGTTTATTGTGTTTATTAGATTTGTTTTTGTTCAACGTAATCAGTACGATATTTTACGTTTGAAGTTAGATTCCAAACAAACCGGACATATCTTTATAATATAGTTAATTGCAACCTTAGTTTGCAATTAATAAATATTGAAATGTGCATTGTTATTAAATGCAATATCAGTATTTAGTTCAAATATAATCTTAAATCAATCCTAGTTCTATCTTATTCATTCAAATGTGACGGGTTTTTTTTCATTCTTTTATGATCTGTTTTACAAATTCAAATTTTTGTCATTTTTTACAATTTCAAATATTACGTCACTTGGCGTTGAGGTTTCAACTTATTCGGATGTGTCTACTTTTCGGGTTGTTTGATCTTTTGGTCATCGATGCTGCTCAACTTTGTATTTGTTTCGGCTTTCACATTTTGGTATCTGGGCGTTACTAGTAGGTTTTGTGTGGACAAAATGCACTTATGGCGTATTAAAATTTTGAACTTGTTGCCTTTTGTTGGCTGTTGTTCGTGTGTTTCTTTGTCAATTGTGTTCTCCAATTTATTTATATTGTAGTCCTGTGATGTTGTGTGGTCATTTTGATGTTATATTTCACATGGCCACCAAGAAGGGAGGTTTGGCATGCCACAAAACCAGGTTCAACCCACCATTTTTTCTTTAAAAATGTCCTGTACCAAGTCAGAAGTATGGTCATTGGTATATTATTGTTCGTTTCTCTGTGTGTTCCAGATTTACGTTGCGTCGTTTGTTTTCTCTTATTTTTGACTGTGAATTCACATTGCGATAAGACGTGTCACGGTACTTGTCTATACCAAATTCTTGTATTTGGTTTTGATGTTATATTTGTTATTCTCGTAGGATTTTGTCTGATGCATGGTCCGTTTCTGTGTGTGTTACATTTTATTGTTGTGTCGTTGTTCTCCTCTTATATTTAACATGTTTAATGCGTTTCCCTCGGTTTTGGTTTGTTACCCCGATGTTGTATTTTGTCCATGAATTTATGAGTTCTGAATAGCGGTATACTACTGTTGCCTTTATATATCCCAAATTTACGAATGTTACCACCTTATCTGTTCCTTCGTATGTTTATTGTTAAATCAAATGGCGATATAGTTTGCGACAACTCTCCATAGGACACCAAAAAGATACAGAAACATCTATCATGTCTATGGCAAGAAAACGAGATAAAAAAAAAAAATATTTGTCAAATGTTGACTTTAGAAAATAACAAAAAAGATGTATATGATTGGATATAGATACATTGTGAAGATGTGTAACATGTACATACATGATTACACTAGTATAAGTCTGCATACAGTTAAAACAATCATTGCTCTTCCCAAAGTGCTAGAATATATCTTTCTTCATCATATCTTACGTATAATTTGACATATAAACCATACTAAACATATTGAATGGAAATTAAAGTATGAAATTAAGACTAATTCAGTAGTTTTTAATCCTTGTATATAACAGACAGGGAGCCTGAGAAGTGGGATGTAGTACCTACAGAGGAACACATTGACAGACTGGTTCCATTAGTTGGGAACAAATCCCTCCAATTCCTGATCGAACTTGGCATGGATTTCTATACATGGGAGCGGATAAGCCACAAGCAAATTGAAAGGGATTTGGTTAGACTGAACAAAGATATATTAGAAGAATGGAGTAGCCAGTTTTGTCGGATGCACAGTCTAAAACCAACCTTGAGGACCATTGCTCAGTCATTTAGTAACATAGGCAAAAATGTTAAAATTGTGGAAAATGCGTTACTAGATTTGTTTTGACTCATTTTATTCTTCCACAGTTGCATCTCTATGGTTTTACATGAGAGTTGATAATGAACTATTTGTTGAACAAAAATATTTAATTTGAGAGATTAAAATAAGAACTGTACAGTTGAAGAAACATTTGAACAAAAAAAAAATGTACATAGTTGCTAGATACCTTATATACAAATATCATAACATGATGAGTATCGTGTATTTTTACCGAATCATTTACAAGTTTCTTTCTTACATGTTTTTTCTAACTTTACGCACACACATTTCATAATTTTGTGTATTTTTTTTTAAATACATGTGATCAAATTAATCCAATGAATATCAAAACATTCCTCTATGTGTGTATACTTTATGATTTGAAGATGTACATTATATAGTTGAAATATTATGTTTTTTTAATCTTCAGACGATAATCTAATGTATTTTTCCTCAGTAGTGATTATGTTTGAAAATATCCTTTTCATTTAATGCAAAGAGTTCAATGCAACTAGACATTTCGATCACTCTTTACTTGTTGTGATCTATAGACAAATTAAATGCAGAGACACAACCCTCAATTATGTTTTTGGATATTTCATTTAATTGAATTTATAAGGATTGATGCGTACATCTATTTTAAATAAATTATTATGATTTCATAGCTCATGTACAGATGGGTCCAGTCCTAACCTGTACAGCAAGTTAACTTGATAACCAGTCATTTGTACTGGTCAAAGTTAACCTGTGACCAAATTTAGGACTGCTTTGACCAGTCCTAGGACCAAAATCTAGTTAACTTGAAAAGCGGACTTGGTCCTAGGACTGTTTTTATGTCTGCCAAAAAGTTAACTTCGAAACAGGTCCGCTATTGATATAAGTTAACTTCGAACCAGTTCTGCCGTAAAGTTAACATAAGTTAACTTCGAAACCAGTCCTGCCATAAAGTTAACATAAGTTAACTTCGAGACCAGTCCTGTCACAAAGTTAACTTTCGCTTTGACAAATCCGATCGAAACCAGACCTGTTCCCAAGTTAACTTTTTACTGGTCTGCTCAAAACTAAGTTAACTTGTAACCAGGACCGCTCTACATCGATTTTTTAAAAATATTTTTTAATATCTTTGTTTCGTAATATAAACATCGAAAATAAAGTAAAACTAATACTTCCGTTATATAAACAGGATTTAATACAAATATTTGAAAATAAAGTTCGCATAAAACGTTGCTTGAAACACAAATTTATCTGTGATCTGCCAATCTATAAATTAAAAAACGATCTTGGTTACAATGATAACGGGCACTGAATATATATTCCAATACATATCAAATTCAACCATATTTGCACTTTATTTATATGTATATCTATGAAAGGACGTATTTTAGAGGAAAGCATCATTTTAACACATGACTACAAATTTTTGTTCGCATAAATTTAATTCGGTTAATGTTATGTATAAAATCAATCTTTTCAATCAGCTAAAAAATGTTCGCTTAGACCTTAAAACTTAAAACTTAAATAAAATCATTAAATTTGAATCAAACAGTTGATCAATAGGAATAAATAACCAACAATTTACTCTATAATTTGACAGCTTGATTTCTCTTCTTGAAGTATATGATTGAAATTTTCACCTGGTTTTTAAAGAGTTACCTCCTCCAAGTGTTCCTTATATTCTTAATCGGCAAACAAAAATTGATGTTTCACAAACATAACACATTTATGTAATCACAGAATTACAAAACGAAATGAGATTAAAAAACACCCTGCAATCACCATACCTGTATCAAAATTAAAGGTATAGTTTTTGTGTAATATTGACTTGTATAAATAATTTCTAGTTATTTTGCTTCTATCATGTCTTGAGCGAAACAATAAAATATACTTAAAGGATATCTGCTACTCTGTTTTAAGATTTTAAGCTTTTTAAAACGCCGTTAAAGATTTAAAGTTTGTAAATAAATAAAAGAAACTTGAAAAGAAGAAAACAATCGATGGGTTTGTGTGCTTGATTTTCAGATATAAGTCTTTGAAAACATGTCGAGAAATGGCTCTTTCTAGATTTTTCTTGCTATTTACATTGCATTTAACGCTTATTTCCCTGTTAAAATCTAAAAAGAAATGCCAAGGATTTTCAAATATGGCTTCTAAAACTATATAAACTAAAATTATGAAAAGAATGAAGGGCTAAACTATCACATTTTTATGACACTGCATGAATAAAACCAGAGGACTCCGAATATCTGACATATTTTCAAAACAAGAGGAGCCAACGTTCTTGATGTAGACATTAGTGTTGAAGTCCTTTACACTGTCCGTCTTATAGCTTTGTCGATGTTTGTTAAAATTACATTCATCAATTCGATTTAGAATAAAATCTTAACATTAAAATGTTTGTGGTATATTGCAGAATTAAACAATAAACATACATGGTCGAATACTATTTTTACTCGTGATCCTCGATTTTCGTCTGTTCCTAACGCTTATTCCAATACATTTCATTTTTCAGACAGTGTAAAAATATTGTATATGTTAATGCATTCCTGTTAAGTTGTTATTGTTTAATTAATCTCATGTATTGTAGTTCAGAGAAGACAAAAAGACCATAAAACTACTCAGAATAAGAATTGTATATGATAGGTGTTGTTTGTCTGTTTTCATGTTATTAAGCTTTAATCATAAATTAGCATGCTTTTTTAATCTATAAATAAAATGAAATAAACTTTCAACTAAATTCAGTCTTCACTTTTGAAAAGCCTTGCCATACTAATGAATTGAACGGTTGAGGCTTTTGCTTGTTCGTCCATTCCTATCAAAAGGATAAGTTTTAATGTCTCAATGGCTTTTGGCTTCTTTATCCTCTCATTCAGCAAGTAAACAATCACCGAAGACCACTATTGCAGAGGTTTGTTTATTATTTTGCAGACTGTTCACTTGTAAATGTTATTGTTTAAAAACTTCAGACCAAGCTAGTTTTAGTTAAATAGTGCCTAATGTGTCGTGGTAGATCAGATTGATTACTGATAAAAAGACTAGAGACGACTTATTAATGTACTGATCAGACTTTAAGGTGATGTAAACATGATTATTCCAAATTTAGCTTGAAGAAATAGATCTACAGCTTATTCTTTCTTGTGTTGAGTCTTTTTCTTGAATTTCGGAATTTTGGTATTCTCTAACAATATTTAATTACACATTATTACATATAGTATCACTTATCGCGTTTTGAATGCATACACAAAAACAGAACTTTTGGAAAAGAAAGGCATGTAAAATCAAGTAAGAATTTAGTAAAATATAATTTATTCAACACAAATATTGGACATAGTTATAGTCAATTATACTGAGTATTCCCTTAAGATTCTGAGATGTAATCATTTCGAACAAACAACAGAAAACATGGGTGGCAAGTCATAATAAAACGAACAAGGCACATACCCTCATACAGCTCCGGCTGTGAAATGTGACTTCTATTTACCATTGATACCACCTCCTTCTCGATTTTGTGGCATGTGATCGACAGATACATATTTATAACTGCCAGTGTTAGAGTTTGATTTTTCTTTAATATCATATAATGCTCTTGATGCCAGTAACCACAGCAATAAATTTGTTGAAAATCATGAAATCATATACACATATCACTTGCTGACAGTATGCGAGAGCACGTCAAATTATGTTACAATAACTGGTAAATATAACTTGCGTCCGTTCATCTTGGTACTGTGTCATGTGATAGACACATAAATATTTATAATATACAGTGTGAGAGTTTGAATTGACTGTAAGTCTCCAGTAAAGTTTTTGATTCTAGAAAGTGTATTTGTTCTGGAATCATGAACAAAGATAACCTGCTGATATAATTAAAGACAAGGTCACACTGTGTAGCAATGTTGACTTTATCAAGGTTAATAAAGATTCTACAGCACTGATTGAAAATACACAAGTAAGAACAGACAAAAAGTCATATGTAAGCTTAAATTTAATGTTTTACTAAATAACTGAAAACGATGATTTTACCGGTAAACATGGTAAATAAATGTACTAAACAAATTATGTTAGAGAGAACCTTAGGTTAGCCTTCTTCATTTACATTCTATGAAGAACAAAACAAAAACACAGCGATTCCAAAAAAAAATTCAAAACAAAAAGATATATAGTCAGTTATAAAATGACATAACCAAAAGCTCAAACACATGAAACGAATGCAAAACAACTGTCACATTCCTAACTTTCTTTTTTTTCATAAAAAATAAAAATAATTTAAACTTTGTTTTATTTGTAAGAACTCTGATTTATCAATAATCAAAAATTCATTATTTTTACAAAATAATCAAGTGTCTCCACTGCATGATTCTCACATATTTGAGAAACGTATGTTATTTGAATGTTTGCTACGAACGTATGTGTCATGCAAATTTTAAAACTTGCGTGTAACAAATCATATATGTTTAATGCGGGATAGCAAACAATAAAAAATCCGAAATCTTGACAGCTTCAGACGTAAACGATGCATATATTTTTTTTAACCAACTAATTCAGACCATGCAAATTGTACGAAGTTGAACAAAATGATTGAGTGATATCGATAAACAAAGTATAGTGTTACCCTTTTTATAACATTTTCGACTTAGTTTAATGATTTAGTAAATACAATACTGTCGTGAAACGGCTCATCGTGATAAACAAATCCCTCCTATTATATAACACTAAGTTCTTTGAAAAGAAAATGTTAACAATTCATTTCAAACCTGTATAGTTTTTCCACATTTATTATTTGGTCCTCTACTTTTCAAATCGACAGAAATAAGGAAATATAATATGTTTGGCTACGCCAAGCCAGCAAATCAATCAGGAACACACTGATAAAATATTTTCCTGTTTTGGAGAGGATATGACATGTTTCAAGATATTTAACAGTAAAGATTTAAATAGGTTGGGCATGTTCACCGAGGACAAAAACTAAAGTGACACGACCTGTTATAGTGTTGTTATGAGTAGCTACAAGTCATTAACAAGTATTTACAATTTTTTTTAAGTTTTATATAAATCAGGCAAAATTTGACTGTGTGGTAAATGGAAAGTATGTTCTGATCTACAACGGAGACGGTTGAGGGTCAAAGAATTTATTTGATTGGTTTCTTTTTCGGAGCCTTGCCTTTATTTATAGTTGAGTAGAAATGTTAAAATGGGACTGATAATACTTCTTAAAAAACAATTGAAAGTTTTTGATTTTGCTGCTTTAAAAACCTTTCCTCCGCATGAAACACATTATATAATGATTCGTGAAGTATGCATATTCATTCTTAAAATACCAGTACAAATAGTTTTAGTACTAACCAATTTACATAGGGTGAACTTACAAAGTCGAAACAAATCGTAAAGCCATCGTAGCACGGCACTACTGAGATAAAAAAATCATCACTTAAGCACTTGTTATAATCAAAATGTATCAAAACAAAGATAGTTCGACTCATTTGTGGATTCTTGTGAGCAGTGTTTACAAATAGTCACATGATGATTCGAGCGGTTTACCGTACTTACAAATTGTAACGAGCTTATTTTACAGACAAATCAATACATAAGCATTCATCAGAAAATATTTACCTCTCCTTTGCCGAATGCCTTAGAATTTTTGCCAGTTTGTGTGTATTGTAGCCAATTTCTTTTCACTGATAATAACGAGTTGTTTACGGACTCTTGCGATTGACTCCTAGTTAAGATATATAAAAATATGATCAGTGTATGTTAATGGGTCGTTTAGTTCAAGTAAGAGACTTTCTGTTCGCTTAACAGTCATTGTACATTACATTTGATTTATTTGAATACCAATTCTCTTATATATTGTAAAATTGTCTGTCACGTTAGAATGGACCATACACATTAAAAGTTGTAATTAGTCGTCCGTTGGCTTTTCAATAATCAGAAATATGGCAAGTATATTTCAATTGTTGCAATGATTGACAGCATTTAATTTGTTGATATTTTTGTTTACTTCCACTTTTGAATTTTGCCTTTGTGCTTGGTATTTGCATTATACTTGTCTAAATGTAAGTTAACTAGTTTATAAAATTACTCATACTCAGTTGCAACTTAGGTGCTTTTTTGTTTTCATTATTTGATGTAGCAACTTTCGAAACTTATGAATATTTCTTATACTTTTTTACAAATCATTCTGTCCATAGAACTATCGAGCTAATTATAGAGTCGTCTTCGTTAAAATGAGAAAAGTTAGTCCATTAAACGCACGAATTAACACATTAATGTAATATATCTGCAGATTAATTTGAGGAAAAGTTTTCTCAAAAGATTTGCAAAAAATGTGGATTGTTCCCCTTAGAGCACTGAAGTTTCAAAAACACTATTGATTGTTTCACATGTTTTAAATGCGTGGTGCTTTTGTTTGTATATATCCTGAAGTGAATTAGATAAAATGTACTTTTGTTAGGTAAAGAAATACGATGGATACCAGTGGAACATCAAATCTCATCATTCACAACACGTTACAGTATTCCACCATACACTAGATATGGTATCAAGTAACCCATGAGTAGGTTTCAAGTTTTAATACTTTTAATATATAATTAATTCTATTCGTTTATAGGACACAATTTTCCACATTCTTTTTTCTACTTTAATTTTCATGACTTAAGCTTAACCGTCAATTCTAAAGTTAAAAATCAAAGACGAAAGTAACTAATGTTTACAATATAAAAACTATAGAAACCTGTTCTTGGCCTGTTATAGCTGACCATGCCGTTTCGGCTTTGCTAATTGTTAAAAGCCGTCCGGTGACCTAAAGTTGTTAATGAATGTGTCATTTTGAGATTCTGTGGAAAAATGTCTTATTAGCAATCATACAACATATAACTCTTCCAAGCAAGCAATACTTTTAAAACAATGTTTTCGAGCTTGTTATAAATTGTATAAAAAAATCAATGTAATGCATTTTTTAACTACCATAATTAATCAAGATAACAATGAAGGCCTCATATTTGCAAAATGTTTTGTATGTAAATAAACTCATCATAGAAACCAGGACTAAATTTAGTATATACGCCAGACGCGCGTTTCGTCTACAAAAGGACTCATCAATTATGCTTGAATCCAACACAGTTAAAAATGCCAAAAAAATTACAAAGTTGAAGAGCATTGAGGACCAACATTCCTTAAATTTTTGTCAAATACAGCTAAGGTAACCTATGCCTGAGGTAGAAGAGCCTTAGTATTTAAAAAAATTTCAAAAGTTATAAACAGTCAATTTATAAAGTTAACCATATCAATGACAATTCATGTCAGCACACATAGTACTGACTACTGGGCTTGTGATTTCCTCGGGGAAATAAATCTCTATTAGCCCTCTTATGAGTATGGGCTATAATAAGCTAAATTATAAGACTTGATATCTTTTATAACCTTTTTGGTATCAAATTAATGGTAACTAAATGATATGGTTTTTTTTTGAATAAAAGTAATTAATTTAAACACTAACATTTCAATTTGTCAATCAGTCTATAACGCATACATGTAGCAATAATACATGCTCTTAGGCGTATAATTTGTCAATCAGTCTATAACCCATAGCAATAATTCATGATCTTAGGCGTATAATTCGTTAATCAGTCTATAACGCATAGCAATAATCCATGATCTTAGGCGTATAATTTGTCTATCAGTCTATATCGCATAGCAATAATCCATGATCTTAGGCGTATAATTTGTTAATCAGTCTATAACGCATAGCAATAATCCATGATCTTAGGCGTATAATTTGTTAATCAGTCTATAACGCATAGCAATAATCCATGATCTCAGGCGTATAATTTATCAATCAGTCTATAACGCATAGCAATAATCCATGATCTTAGGCGCATAATTTGTTAATCAGTCTATTACGCATACCCATAATCCATGATATTAGGCTTATAATTTGTTAATCACTCTATAACGCATAGCAAAAATCCATGATCTTAGGCGTATAATTTGTCAATCAGTCTATAACGCATAGCAATAATGCATGATCTTAGGCTTATAATTTGTTAATCAGTCTATAACGCATAGCAATAATCCATGCTCTCAGGCGTATAATTTATCAATCAGTCTATCACGCATAGCAATAATCCATGATCTTAGGCGTATAATTTGTTAATCAGTCTATAACGCATACCCATAATCCATGATCTTAGGCGTATAATTTGTTAATCAGTTTATAACGTATAGCAATAATCCATGATCTTAGGCGTATAACTTGTTAATCAGTCTATAACGCATAGCAATAATCCATGATCTTAGGCGTATAATTTGTTAATCAGTCTATAACGCATACCCATAATCCATGATCTTAGGCGTATAATTTGTTAATCAGTTTATAACGCATAGCAATAATCCATGATCTTAGGCGTATAATTTGTCAATCAGTCTATAACGCATAGCAATAATCCATGCTCTCAGGCGTATAATTTGTTAATCAGTTTATAACGCATAGCAATAATCCATGATCTTAGGCGTATAATTTATCAATCAGTCTATAACGCATAGCAATAATCCATGATATTAGGCGTATAATTTGTCAATCAGTCTATAACGCATAGCAATAATCCATGCTCTCAGGCGAATAATTTGTTAATCAGTCTATAACGCATAGCAATAATCCATGATCTTAGCCGTATAATGTGTCAATCAGTCTATAACGCATAGCAATAATCCATGATCTTAGGCGTTTAATTTGTTAATCAGTCTATGACGCATAGCAATAATCCATGCTCTCAGGCGTATAATTTGTCTATCAGTCTATATCGCATAGCAATAATCCATGATCTTAGGCGTATAATTTGTTAATCAGTCTATAACGCATAGCAATAATCCATGATCTTAGGCGTTTAATTTGTTAATCAGTCTATAACGCATAGCAATAATCCATGATCTTAGGCGTATAATTTGTCAATCAGTCTATAACGCATAGCAATAATCCATGATCTTAGGCGTTTAATTTGTTAATCAGTCTATGACGCATAGCAATAATCCATGATCTTAGGTGTATAATTTTCTATATTACCGTACTGTGTACTCTGTTGTAAAAGGTGTTGGTAATTAAAGATAAAAGATATTCTCGGGTATGATAGATGGACGTTAATTTTACATTTGCCATATTAGTGATGCGCTATTCATAAAAATTTGAAGGTCAGCTAAAGTAAGTAGCTGAAAAAAAATAAAAAAAAATATTGCAGATCAACACACAATTGTTTCGATTAATTCAAAAATCAATGCTAAATAACCAAAGTAATAGTCATATAGAATTACTTTAAGCATTGACATTGTCAGTTTCTACTTTTGTAAATGATCTTTTGGTATATTTCACCCCTCTTGTATTGAAAACTGGAAAAAGGTAGTATAGGTAATGTTATGAAAACGGCTATGGTATTTCATAAATACTACAGTCATAATGGAATTTGAAAGGACCTTTCTCCGTAGTTGACATAATTGCATATTTCAATAATTTTCCCTCAGATATATATTAATAAAAATGTGTCTTCCCTAAATTTAGGTGGAGTCGTTGTTTAGAACTTAGTTTTCAATGTTGCGTCCTTTGTACAATTATTTGTTTGTTTGTCTTTTTTGTAGCAATGGCTTTGTCAGTTTATTTGTTATCTAGAAGTTTGATTGTACAAAGCAAACAAATACAATAAAAACAATTATCACACATAGAGACACATGTCATCATTCTGTTATAATCGTAATCACTATAAACAGATATTTCTTTATAGAAAAAATCAAAATGAAATGTAAACAAACCACATAAGCAAAAGTAAAAGACAAGTTTACAAAAATTGTTATAAAATACCACAACGACGGTATGTATAAGTAACGATGACATAGTTTTTTCACCATCTTTTCTTTGTGGCAGGCCATATACATAATCTTCGTCCCGGTCGACCCCTGTCACAGGACCTTGTGTATAAGCATAAAGTAACGGATTCAAACTCTTTTTTTTCTAATTAAGAATTAACGCTTCACCGAATTAATACTGAAACAGTTACAACAGATGAATATTTCAATGAACCTATTAAGTTACAACATTTTTTTTGGTAAAAATAATACATCGAACGTAAATATTGAATAGTATTCAGGAAAATCAAGAAAATGGAATACTGTTGATTCATTTATTTTCGTGGGTATCAATTTTCGTGGGTTGCTGAACACTTCCATATTCGTAGATACTTGATTTCGTGGTTTTGCCAATATTTGCATATGTAACAGGAGGGTCGGGCTAGGATTCTTCCGTCCCCTCTAGTTAGTTGTTTATGTCGTGTTAATAACTGAGATATCTGACTCTATACACCAAATATACTGATATCTATATAATGTGTTGACGATCGATGTCAAGTGAGATCATTAGACTATCTCAGTTCTTACAGTTCTTCTCAGGGAACTGAGCTATGGCAATAGGATAAAAAGATAATAAAGATGTTTATATTTGTATTAAATAAACATGATGTAAAGCAACAAAAACAGTATACAATATCAACAAATGTAAAATTGTCTAAAAGGTAAATTAAATCCAACAGTTTTTAAGTTTAACAATAGTAAAATATTATTCTGAGTAGTATAACAATTACTTTCATTTCAAGATAAATTGAGTATTCGAGTGGACCTAAAGTTTTATAACCCGTTTTTGTTTTGACCTATTATTTATATCTTATGGTTTATATTTAGATATGTATTAAATACTTTAATTTATTCTAAATGTTAAAGACTGTAAAAGAACACGCTTTGGTAATATTTACGAAAGGACTTTCAAAATTATCGAAATAACTTTTCTTCATCTTTGGTCTATTACCTAGACATACCTAGTGTCAGTAATAACTGAATACTGTATTAATTGTGAGCCTTTTTTTTTTTTTATCTTTATTCAATTCTTCAACATATATATACAACAGATATATTACATATTACACAAAAATATCACAAGGCAATGTTTTAAAGTATAATCACATATATAATCAGCACAATAATTAGAAATTAAATGTTATGAAACCTTCGGTTTCTTGTACCAGAATATTATTCTTTAAAAAGTGTTTTCAAAAAACATTTCTCATACATCTTGCATCACACAAATATTCATACAAGTAAGTTATATAATGTTTTACAGTGTATTTAAATAGTCTAATAAGATCAACATTACTGTTTAAATTTTTAAGTAAATTCCTTCTTCTGAAGATACAATATCTCGCTACAGATAACATGAAATTGACAAAACTTACATTTACGCCTTTGATAGATCCAAATAAACCAAACATAAATACCTCTTCATACACGAAATTATCAATTTTGTCAGAATCAACATTATCAAATAAAACTGACAACTTTTGTTGCATAAACAGATGAAATTTTACTAATTCAGAACATAATAGAAATAAATGAGTGACTTTTTCTACTTCCTTTTCACATACATCACATACATTGTAACTTATAAGTTTCACAGTCATCAGTTTCGAATTTGTGAAAATACAATAATGTGCTTGATCCATTAATATAGATGGTTTCCAATAGAAATTTACGTTTTTCCATACTTTACAAAGATCATTCTCTTCAATCTCAAACTTCCGTCCACTTTTATAGCAAATAGGATGCTGACATAGTTTACTAGTAAGTAACACATACAGTTCTTTTGTCGAACACATATAAAACTCTGACAATTTATCTTTGAAAATAACATTAATATTTATAGGCGAGAAACATTTCTCCTATGAATATTTTTATGAATAATTTCTGTTTATTCTTTAGGCAATACAACTTTTAAAGTATTATATTTTTTTACAATATTGTTAATATCACAATGATTAAAATTGAGAATGGAAATGGGGAATGTGTCAAAGAGACAACAACCCGACCAAATAAAAAAACAACAGCAGAAGGTCACCAACAGGTCTTCAATGTAGCGTGAAATTCCCGCACCCGGAGGCGTCCTTCAGCTGGCCCCTAAACAAATATATACTAGTTCAGTGATAATGAACGCCATACTAATTTTCAAATTGTACACAAGAAACTAAAATTAAAATAATACAAGACCAACAAAGGCCAGAGGCTCCTGACTTGGGACAGGCGCAAAAATGCGGCGGGGTTAAACATGTTTGTGAGATCTCAACCCTCCCCCTATACCTCTAACCAATGTAGAAAAGTAAACGCATAACAATACTTACATTAAA